>NW_028317866.1:1440000-1740000 GCF_062004578.1 Staurois parvus | reverse complement strand
CTCCATTCACCAAATAGTATGTACGGCTCTAAGATCAGCAGTAGTATAGCTCATGCCGGTTTGCAATTCATGAAAAAGACTACTAAGATACGGCATGTGCAATTTCTGAGGTGATGCAGTATTTTAGTAGTGACAACTAGTGGTGTTGTAATGTCTGCGCCCCCCCCCCGGCGTTTGTATCCCCGGCGTTTGTATCCCCGGCGTTTGTGACCACGGCCCCCCCCTGGCGTTTGTGACCACGGCGCCCCCCCCTGGCATTTGTGACCACGGCGCCCCCCCCCCCGGCGTTTGTGACCACGGCGCCCCCCCCCCGGCGTTTGTGACCACGGCGCCCCCCCCCCCGGCGTTTGTGACCACGGCGCCCCCCCCCCGGCGTTTGTGACCACGGCGCCCCCCCCGGCGTTTGTGACCACGGCGCCCCCCCCGGCGTTTGTGACCACGGCGCCCCCCCCCGGCGTTTGTGACCACGGCGCCCCCCCCCCGGCGTTTGTGACCACGGCGCCCCCCCCCGGCGTTTGTGACCACGGCGCCCCCCCCCGGCGTTTGTGACCACGGCGCCCCCCCCCGGCGTTTGTGACCACGGCGCCCCCCCCTGGCGTTTGTGACCACGGCGCCCCCCCCTGGCGTTTGTGACCACGGCGCCCCCCCCTGGCGTTTGTGACCACGGCGCCCCCCCCCCTGGCGTTTGTGACCACGGCGCCCCCCCCCACCTGGCGTTTGTGACCACGGCCCCCCCCCCCTGGCGTTTTTGACCACGGCCCCCCCCTGGCGTTTGTGACCACGGCGCCCCCCCCTGGCGTTTGTGACCACGGCGCCCCCCCCCCTGGCGTTTGTGACCACGGCGCCCCCCCCCCCTGGCGTTTGTGACCACGGCTCCCCCCCCCTGGCGTTTGTGACCACGGCGCCCCCCCCCCCTGGCGTTTGTGACCACGGCGCCCCCCCCCTGGCGTTTGTGACCACGGCGCCCCCCCCCTGGCGTTTGTGACCACGGCGCCCCCCCCTGGCGTTTGTGACCACGGCGCCCCCCCCCTGGCGTTTGTGACCACGGCGCCCCCCCCTGGCGTTTGTGACCACGGCCCCCCCCCCCTGGCGTTTGTGACCACGGCGCCCCCCCCCCCCCCGGCGTTTGTGACCACGGCGCCCCCTCTGGCGTTTGTGACCGCAAGGGAATAACTGGTTGTTAAGAAACTGGCAGCCGCCGTGTCCTCAGGGCTAGTTCACACTAGATGCAGTCCAGTGTGGTTTTTTCCTGCATGAAAATACATACACAGTGTTTCCCATGTATTCCAATGGTCCTAGTTCACACCAATGCGGTCAGTTACCAGTGCAGGAAGTAGAACATGCTGCATTTTTTCTGCACAGAACCATACTAGAACATGGCAAACTGCATCAAAAGTGCACCAAAACTGCATGTGGTGTGAACTGTAAGCAAAAACGTATCCGAAATGCATCCAGAGTGCGTTTTTGTGGTGTGAGCTGGCCCTTAAAGTGGTAGTAAATTGCCAGAAAAAAGAAAATAATGGGCCCCTGCAGGTTGGAGTCATAATGTACTAGTATGCACCACATACCAGTACAGTCTTTCTCACCCAGTGTGCCTTGAGGTTCTTCAGGGGTGCCTAAAAATTGCCCAAAACTTGAATACAAGTCAGCGGGTGGAACATGCCTGCCTTTTCATACACAAAGCCACAGGTTTCCATTGTGCACCATTACAGCCTTCTAGCCGCCAGCACCCTGACAACCAATGACATAATCAGTTGATAAGGAGGATGTCAGCTGCCTGCACTGCATCCTTGCGTGCCCTCCCCCGCACCTCTCCATCAGTGCTGGGGTCACATGCTCAGTGATGGAGAAAAACTGAAGGAGAAGAGAAACATTGGAATACTAGTCAGTGTGCAAAAGTGTATTTGCTTTGGAAGAATAAATCACCTCTAACATTGGGTGTCCTACATGTGTGGATGTTGTTATATACAGTTAGGTCCATATATATTTGGACACAGGCACAGTTTTAGTTTTTTCAGGTATTTACCAAAACATATTCAAGCTATAGTTATATAATGGATATGGGCTGAAAGTGCAGACTCTCAGGTTTAATTTCAGGGTATGCACATCCAAATTGGAGGAAGGGCTTAGGAATTACAGCTTTAAGAGTGGCCAGCCCCCTTTTTTTAAGGGACCAAAATTAATTGGACAAATTAATATAATCATAAATAAAATGTTCCTTTTTAATATTTTGTTGAGAATCCTTTACTGGCAATGACTGCCTGAAGTCTGGAACCCATGGACATTACCAAAGACTGGGCTTCCTCCTTTCTGATGCTTTGCCAGGCTCTAACTGCATCTGTCTTCAGTTGTTCTTTGTTTGTGGGTCTTTCTGCCTTTAGTTTTGCCTTCAGCAAGTGAAATGCATGCTCAAATGGGTTGAGATCAGGTGATTGACTTGGCCATTGCAGAATATTCCACTTCTTTTCCTTCAAAAGCTCCTGGGTTGCTTTTGCAGTGTGTTTTGGATCATTGTCCATCTGTACTGTGAAGTGCCATCCAATCAACTTTGCTGCATTTTGCTGAATCTGGGCTGACAGTATATCTCTAAACACTGCAGAATTCATCCGGCTGCTTCTGTCTTCTGTCACATCATCAATAAACACCAATGACCCAGTGCCACTGAAAGCCATGCATGCCCATGCCATCACACTGCCTCCACCGTGTTTTACAGATTACGTTGTGTGCTTTGGATCATAAGCTGTTCCAAGCCTTCTCCACACTTTTCTTCCCATCATTCTGGTACAGATTAATCTTAGTTTCATCGAGCCAAAGAATGCTTTTCCAGAACTGGTCTGGCTTTTTTAGATGTTTTTTGGCAAATTCTAATCTGGCTTTTCTAATCTTCAGGTTTATGAATGGTTTGCACCTTGTGGTGAACCCTCTGTATTTGCAATCATGAAGTCTTCTCTTGATTGTAGACTTTGACAATGATACGCCCACCTCCTGGAGAGTGTCCTTCACTTGTATTGATGTTGTGAGTGGGTTTTTCTTTACCACAGAGAGGATCCTGTAATCATCCACCACTGTTGTCTTCCTTGGACATCCATGCCTTTTTATGTTGCTGAGCTCACTAGTGCGTTCTTTCCTCAGAATGCACCAAACTGTTGATTTGCCCACTCCTAATGTTACTGCTATCTCTCTGATGGATTTGTTAGTTTTTGAAGCCTTACAATAACTTGCCTCACTTGTATGGACAGTTCCTTTGAACGCATGATGTAGGTTCACAGCAAAAGATTCCAAATTGAAATAACACACTTAGAATCAACTCCAGACCTTTTACCTGCTTCATTGATGAAGCAGTAACGAAGGAGTAGCCCACACCTGGCCACGAAACAGTAATTGTCCAATTACTTTTGGTCCCTTGAAAAAGGGGGGATGGCTACTCTTAAGAGCTGTAATTCATAAACCCTTCCTCCAATTTGGATGTGCATACCCTCAAATTAAACCTGAGAGTGTGCACTTTCAGCCCATATCCATTATATAACTATAGCTTGAATATGTTTTGGTAAATACCTGAAGAAAAACTAAACCTGTGTCTGTGCAAAACTACTGCATTGAGCAGGTAAGTATGACATGTTTGTTATTTTTTTCTATAAAAAAAATAAGCCTTTAGAATCACTTTAGAGCCCCAACTATTACCGCAAATGTAATTAAGGCCTAAATCTGCGTTTGTGTTTCCAGGGAAATGCATAAAAATACAAAATGTAATTGTGCGCTGCCACTAATAAATGCCTGTGCAACTATATAAATACACAAAGCTGCTTCCATCACCAAGTTATGTGTGTTCTTCACATATAAATAAATATACCAAATCAATATCAAGTGTTGCACTGCACAAAAATGCCGCGTGAATATGAAATGGTGCTAAAACAATATTCAACATCTGAAATAAAAATTGCAATTTGAAACAAAATAAAGAAAAAACAGTCCCCAAAAGTCTCTTTCACTCTGCAAATTTCTAAAGGAGCATACTCTTGTTGGTGAGTGAACCCACTTTCCCGGTGCTGTAAACTTTATAAGTTGATGTGCACCACTGCCACAGACATGCTTTACAGATGGATCCTCACCTTCATTTATTGACCCACAAATTATAACCGGTCAGTCTGCACCTCTCCCCTCTAGATGGGGGTTAGCCAAATCCTCTCACAGGTCCCGATCGTCCTCTTGCTGCAATCACTAATAAGGCATATATGTCCCCGTCACTTTACCACTGTAAAACAGATCTCTTGGTTTAAGTCTTACCACATAAAGCCACCATAGTGTAGTACGTTAAAATGACACGTTTCTTTTATTAAAACAACACCTTTAAAAGGAAGCATTGCACATTGGTACAAAGGTAGCCTTGATCTTGCTTGCAAACACACAGGGGTTTATTTACTAAAGCTGGAGAGTCCAAAATCAGACTCCCTTCTGCATAGAAACCAATCCGCTTCTAACCTCAGCTTGTTCAATGAAGCTTTGGCAATGAAACCTGGAAGCTGATTGGTTTCTATGCAGAAGGGAGTCTGATTTTGGACTCTCCAGCTTTAGTAAATAAACCCCACAGTGTCTCCGCCGTGCTTCCGGAATACCGGCTTTGATGTCACCTGGCTCCTTTCCACGCGTTTCGTCCCGAATCATGTGACTTCATCAGGGGTCCTAGCACAATTTCATATTCATGTTGCATTTTTATTTTTTGTGACTTTGAGCAGCACAACACTTGATATTAATTTGGTATAATGCATAAACATAGACAATATATTTGTGGGAACTTTTTCTATTTTGTTGTCAAGTTACGTTTTGTGTTGTTTTTTTTTAGGTCAGCTGACTTGAGGACAAGCACTATTACCAGGCCAGGCCAGCCAGCTCTCACCAGGGTTGCACCACCTGTACTACCAAGACCTTCTCAGCAAACCAGAACAAGTTCACTTAATACCTACCGACCTGGTTACAGTTCTTTCTCACCGGGTTTTGGCTCTTATGGCTCATATGGCAGTTCATTCTATGGTGGCTACAGCCCATACAGCTATGGCTATGGCAGTGCGCTTGGTTATAACCGGTTCCAGACAGATGAAGTGCCTCCCAGCAGATTTGTCCGCCAAGCTGAAGAAAGCAGCCGGGGAGCATTCCAGTCCATCGAAAGCATCGTTCATGCTTTTGCCTCAGTCAGCATGATGATGGACGCTACTTTCTCAGCTGTTTATAATAGCTTCAGAGCAGTTCTAGATGTGGCAAACCACTTCTCCCGGCTAAAGGTCCACTTTACTAAGGTGTTTTCTGCTTTTGCACTTGTCCGAACAATCCGGTTCCTGTACCGACGTTTGCAGAGACTTCTAGGTCTTCGAAGAGGTTCAGAGAATGAGGATTTGTGGACTGAGAGTGCAGGGACTGTGGCTCGAGTTGGCTCCGAGAATGATGCCACCAACTCCGCCAAATCGTGGCCTATTTTCTTATTTTTTGCTGTCATCCTTGGTGGCCCCTACCTCATCTGGAAGCTGTTGTCTTCTGGCAATGCACAAAGTAATGAAGGTAAATAGGAAATGAAGTGGTTATAGAGTGCAGTGTTTTCCATTCTGTATAACTTTTTTATCGTTTTCATGAATGGTAGTAAAGGTTGATCTTGCCAGAATACTGTATAGGAAAGGAACAGGAATATGTATCCTATGTCATAGTTATATTAAAACCAAAACCGTGGAAGTGAGTTGGGAGGGTGTTTGCTATGCCCTTTCAGGGGAATATTGTGTATCGGGGTTGAAAATACAACATACTAACGGCTACATAAATATGACAATTGCTTACACATGGTGTCCTCATATACAGTAAATGGCAGATGTAAGGGTAGTGCGCAGTGATCATTTTTCAGTCATTATGTTGTCATCAGTGCTTTCTGCGCTTCGCATTGGCAGAAACCACTTCCAGTCTTTGGCACCACCCTTCTCTCTGCTTCCAGAGTGTTCACAAATGTCTTAGCACCTCTGCTACCCTGCTCAGAAAGCAGGGCATCTAAGTAGCAATCTATCTAAATGACCTTATTCTGAAGCACCCATCTCCTTTGGAGTTATCTGAAAATGTCCACAAGACAATTCAGATGCTCCAGGCCTTTAGCTGGGCGATTAATAAAATTCTGCTCTGCAGCCTTTCTTTCACCTGGAAAGCTTGGGTCTGGTCCTCAACACATACCAAGCTAAAGAAAGTTCTTTCTCTAGAAGCTCATGCTCGAGACTTGAGGGACATCTCATGAGAATCTTTGTGTTCTATCCCTCATGCTATCTTCCTTGAAGCAGTGCCATTCACCCAATTCCATTCAACAATTCTCCAACAAAACATCTTATTGGCCTGAAACAAACCGGTTTCTTCTCTCAATATACCAATGCTGCTATCCAACCAAGTAAGGAAATTACAATGTATCAAATAATAATTGTTTCAAAAAGTGCACCAAGTAAACTATATGCGCTGCGGCATAACATGCAACATGTTCTTCTACAATGGTCAATCCTAGTTTCAGGCCCAGGGTGTTTTTCTTTGACCTAATATGGGTAAGGGCCCTTTCACTTTGATCAGTTTTTCCTTAGTTTTTGCCTTACCAAAAATGGAAGAAAAATGCATGACCAATAAATCCTATGGAGTTTTTCACACCAGTTAGTTATTATTATTATTATTATTATTACTACGAGTTTATATAGCGCCAAAGGGTTTGCTCAGCGCTGTACAATAGGGGGGACAATACATGGCACAGTACAACAACAACAAACAACGTACGAGGGGTAAGAGGGCCCTACTCTTACGAGCTTACAATCTAGGAGGGAGGGGGTAAAGGTACAGTAGGAAGTGGCTGAGGGGGATGAAGTGGTGGGAGGAATGAGGGAGGATGGCCGTTAGGTGAGGGTGGGGTAGGCTTCCCTGAAGAGATGGGTTTTGAGGGAGCGCCTGAATGTGAATAGGGAAGGCGACAGTCTGATGGATTGGGGCAGTGAGTTCCAGAGGATGGGGGAGGACCTGGAGAAGTCCTGCAGTCGTGCATGGGAGGAGGAGACCAGGGAGCAGGATAGAAGGAGGTCCTGTGAGGAGCGAAGGGTACGGGTAGGGTGGTACTTGGTGATCAGGTTGGTGAGGTAGTCAGGGGCAGTGTTGTGAACGGCTTTGTAGGTCAGGGTTAGGAGTTTAAATTTGATGCGTTGGGCAATCGGGAGCCAGTGGAGGGAGAGGCAGAGGGGGGTGGCAGAGGTGGAGCGGGTGGTGAGGTGGATGAGTCTGGCAGCTGAGTTCAGGATGGTCTGGAGCGGGGAGAGCCTGCACTTGGGTAGGCCAGTGAAGAGGGAGTTGCAGTAGTCAAGGCGTGAGATGATGAGGGAGTGTACTAGAAGTTTGGTGGTGTCTGGGGTGAGGAAGGAGCGTATCTTGGCAATGTTGCGAAGATGGAGCCTGCATGTGTTTGTGAGTGATTTGACATGCGGTTGGAGGGAGAGGTTTGCGTCAAGAATGACGCCAAGGACTTTGGCTTGCGGGGCGGGAGTGATAGTGGAGTTGTTGGTGATGATGGATAGGATGGGGGGGGGGGTGTTGGCAGGGGGAAAGATGAGGAGCTCGGTTTTGGAGAGGTTGAGTTAGTTGCAGGACAGTTGTATTTTTTTAAAAGTCCTGAATGCTGCATTTTGGTGCAGTAAAAAAACCACACCTAAAACACACCTCCCCTTTGAAATGAATAGAAAATGTTTAAAAAATGCACCAGCAGTTGCATTTTTGGAGTCACGTGTCCTTCTTTCACAGGTGCAAAATGCACCGGAAACGTGGCAAAAAGCATATGAGAAATGAAGATACTAGAAGAAGAAAGAGGGTGAAGAAGAGTAAGAGGGAAGTGGAGGTATTCTAACCAATGAGATAGACAGTGATCTGTTGGTGGATATAGTGAGACCATATTTCTAGAAAATCATTATCAGAGGCATTGCATGGTGCACTGAGGAAGCATAAAGTTCGAGTTGTACTTATGAGTACATTATTTGTTCTTAAAGTTTTATGCAAATCTAAAATGAACATGGTGCCCTTAGTTGCTTTTATTCCTTACCTTCTCTAGAAAACATAAACTGGGCAAATGGGGAAGGTGACCATGTTGTGGGAAGAGCAGACTATGACTTCACAGCTACTTCAGACGAGGAGATTTCTTTCCATGCTGGTGACATGCTAAACCTGGCACCCAAAGGTAATTCTTTTTTTTTTTTTTATCTTCTCCCTCTTCCTCTTTTCCTTGTTGTAGCAGAGAGAAAGTGTAACGGATGCTGGTGGTAGTTTGTATGTTCTGGGGATGTTTTCACCTTCTGTACGTCATAGGATTGCCATATTTGTATGGGCTGCTGAAACAGAAAAGAGCATCAGAGGGTGATTAACCGCTTGCTGCCCGCCTGCACTGTACTACAGGAAAGTGACGTACTTGTATGTCACCGCCTACTTTGGGATTTAGGGCGCACGTACCCCCCACCTGTCACTCGCTGTGATTGCACACAGCAGGAGCCTGTCAGCAAGTCCAGGCCAATGATTCATGGCCGTGGCTTGCTGATTGGCTGTGTGCAATCACAGCCCAGAGCACTTTTGTTGGTAAACAACACAGAGCTCTGAACCAAGGGAGCAATTGGTCAGTTTCTCATGCTTACAACACAAGCTAGAGATCAGCTAGTAAAGGCCGCACACTGTACACACATCACACATAGTTAGGCACATATTTAACCCCTTGATTGCCCTTGTTCACTTCTTCCCAGCCAGTGTCATTAGTACAGTTACAGTGTATAGTATTATTGTCGCTGATCACTGTATAAGTGTCACTGGTGATGTCAGTTAGTGTCAGATTGCCCACCGCAGTATTGCAGACCCATTATAAGTCACTGATTGCTGCCATTAGTAGTATACAAAAAAATATATATACTGTAGTTTGTGGGGAAAAAATAGCAACTAAAAACGTGCGACAAAAGTCATATTGTAATTGAATGTTATTAAAAATGACCTTTCCTCTTCAATCTGCTGCACTGTAAAATGCAAAGCAATATGGCTACCTGGAGCTGTTATGTACACAGCATGTGAACAGAACGCCCCCCAGCAACATTTCCTGCTTGTGTGATTGGCTTACTGCTTTTCCCAGAAGTCTGCACTAAGATAAGTCAGATTTCAGGCATCCCGTACAACAAAAATGTAATTTTTGGTGAGATACTCCCAATAGGAAATCACATCTAAAGGGATGCAGACCCTGCCACTGTCCTTATTAGAGCCTTGCAGGTGCAGTACCTGATTGATAATTATACAACCACTCCCATACGTATTCACTTTCCACATGGACACAGACAAACAGCTTTTTCTTCAGAATAACAAAAAGCAGGAATCTGCAACAACGTTGGTTATAATCCTTGCAATGTACATAGATCAATGCTTTTCTCAACAAAAGTGGAGTTACTCTTTAACCACTTGTCCTCCAGAGGATTTAGCCCCCTTCCTGACCAGGCCATTTTTTGTGATACGGCTCTGCATTACTTTAACTGACAATTGCAACAGTCATGCAACGTTGCATATAAATGAAATTTGTCCTTTGTTTTCCCCAGCGATCTTTCAGTAGTATTTGATTGCCTAATATTTTTAACTTTTCGCTATAAAACATATCCAGTAAAAAATTAACACAATCAAATTTCTTCATAAATTTAGGCCAAAATGTATTCTGCTACATGTCTCTGCTAAAAAAAAAAATCCCAATACGTGTAAATTAATTGGGTTACGTGAAAGTTATAGTGTCTACAAATGGCGGCATATATATCCGATCAGCGACTTATAGCGGGACTGCGGCAGGCATTCTGACACTGCGAGGAAAACTAACTGCCACTGACATCCCATTGATACTAATACAGGTGAAACTCAAAAAATTAGAATATTGTGCAAAAGTTCATTTATTTCAGTAATGCAACTTAAAAGGTGAGACTAATATATGAGATAGACTCATTACATACAAAGCAAGATAGTTCAAGGCGTGATTTGTCATAATTGTGATGATTATGGCTTACAGCTCATGAAAACCCCAAATCCACAATCTCAAAAAATTAGAATATTGTGAAAAGGTGCAATATTCTAGGCTCAAAGTGTCCCACTCTAATCGGCTAATTAAGCCATAACACCTGCAAAGGGTTCCTGAGCCTTTAAATGGTCTCTCAGTCTGGTGCAGTAGGAATCACAATCATGGGGTAGACTGCTGACCTGACAGTTGTGCAGAAAACCATCATTGACATCCTCTATAAAGAGGGAAAGACTCAAAAGGTAATTGCAAAAGAAGTTGGATGTTCCCAAAGTGCTGCATCAAAGCACATTAATAGAAAGTTATGTGGAAGGGAAAAGTGTGAAAGAAAAAGGTGCACAAGCAGCAGGGATGACCGCAGCCTGGAGAGGATTGTCAGGAAAAGGCCATTCAAAAGTGTTGGGGACTTTCACAAGAACTGAGGCTGGAGTCAGTGCATCAAGAGCACCACACAGACAGATCCTGGACATGGGCTTCAAATGTCGTATTCTTCTTGTCAAGCCGCTCCTGAACATCAAACAACGTCAGAAGCGTCTTACATGGGCTAAAGAAAAACAAACCTGGTCTGTTGCTCAGTGGTCCAAAGTCCTCTTTTCTGATGAGAGTAACCTTTGCATCTCATTTGGAAACCAAGGACCCAGAGTATGGAGGAAGAATGGAGAGGCACACACTGCAAGATGCTTGAAGTCCAGTGTGAAGTTTCCACAGTCTGTTGATGTGGGGAGCCGTGTAATCTGCTGGTGTTGGTCCACTGTGCTTCATTAAGTCCAGGGTCAACGCAGCCGTCTACCAGGAAATTTTGGAGCATTTCATGCTTCCTTCCGCAGACAAGCTTTTTTGGGGATGCTGACTTCATTTTCCAGCAGGACTTGGCACCTGCCCACACTGCCAAAAGCACCAAAACCTGGTTCAATGACCGGGGGATTACTGTGCTTGATTGGCCAGCAATCTCACCTGACCTGAACCCCATAGAGAATCTATGGGGCATTGCCAAGAGAAAGATGAGAGACATGAGAGCGAACAATGCAGAAGAGCTGAAGGCAGCTTTTGAAGCATCCTGGTCTTTCGTAACACCTCAGCAGTGCCACAGGCCGATAGCTTCCATGCCACGCCGCATTGAGGCAATAATTGCTGCAAAAGAGGCCCAAACCAAGTACTGAGTACATATGCATGCTTATACTTTTCAGAGGTCCGATATTGTTCTATGTACAATCCTTGTTTTATTGATTGCATGTAATATTCTTATTTTCTGAGATTGTGGATTTGGGGTTTTCATGAGCTGTAAGCCATAATCATCACAATTATGACAAATCACGGCTTGAACTATCTTGCTTTGCATGTAATGAGTCTATCTCATATATTAGTTTCACCTTTTACTGACACTGTACTAATGGCACTGGGATTAACATCTGGGGCGATCAAAGGGTTAACTGTGCTGTGTGTGCACCCTACTCAGAAATGCAAAATCACGTATATATACAGCCGTAGTTCTGCTATAGGGTGACAGGGAACCGGTTAAAGTGACAAAGTGCAAAATAGCTAAAAATGGCCTGGTCATGAAGGAGATAAAATCTTCCAGAGCTCAAGCGGTTAATGATTAATCAGATTAATAAATATATTGACAAATCAGCATGGCCAAGGCAATGTAGGGATGTGTTATTTTTTAGGATTATTCGTCCTCCCTCCCTGAGTCAGAGAGTTCCTGTTCCCAAGTCCCCTTCTCTACTTATTATTGTTGTGTCTTGCATGACTGGAAGTGTCCTGTTACCGCATGACTTCTTGACGGCAAGCAGTGATCATCGTTGTCATCTGACGGGAAGGAGAGGTCTCTGCTGATCTACTCTTCCTACTAAAATGATAGATGGTTCACCATGTTAAGTGATTCTTTTTCTCTTCATACACAAACCAGTAGAAGGCTCTGCTTTAATACCTAATATTCTCAAGTAAGAATGTGACATTTATAACCTGTGTTTGGTTTCAGAACAACAACCTAACATAAGAGGCTGGCTGCTTGGAAGCTTGGATGGGCAAACTACAGGATTCATTCCTGCCAACTACATCAAAATCCTTGGCAAAAGAAGAGGACGCAAAGCTGGAGAGGCTGAGAAACGACAGGAACAGCAAGAGTTCCCCAACAACCCATCCCTGAGCACAGCCTCATCTGTAGCCACCCTGGAAGATCAGGAAGCTGCCCTTGAGTCGGTTTTCGTGGAAACAAGTAGCACAGGGCATGGTGTCGAAACAAGTACAAGCCATAGGGACACATTTGATTTATAAACAAACATTTGTGTTGACAGAACTGCAATGTGATTCTTTGTCAACAGTTCTAAAATTACTGTTCCCTGCAATTCACGAATGCTTGGCTGTACTGTAGCTGGTAAGCGTAGACATATCCTGTGTGCCCCATCATAACCAGCCCACTTACTGATACTGTAGTAATCTGTCAGGATATACGTTGAGAGGATTCTCTCAATTACTGCAGCTATAGAGCGTGGATGCTTAACTCCTCACTTAACACTAGACTGGCCTCTAGATTTACTCAAAGGGAATTTTGATCTAAGCTTTTAAATAATATATATATGGAGATGTTGGTATATTTAATATTGCAATGAAACTCCTATCTAGTTTTAATTAAGCACTTGTTGCATGATATTTATCCTAGTTGATGATGGTACATCACAATTAAGTTATTCTAACTCATGAGCGCTTGGTGCAGCCCTGCTTTGCTGTTATTGGCAGTCTTCACTTTGATACTTTGATGCCATTAGAGCAGAAACATTTACCCAAAAGTTAATTCTCTACTTAAGTGTATGAAAGTTAAAGAGTAAAAGTTCATAACAATCTTCAAATATTGTCTAGAGATCAAGATCACAGACATCACTAATCTTTATCATTGGAAGAGGCTGTGTTGAATCAGCCTGTTCCTCCCATGTTCAGTTTGGAGATATATGCATAATAGTGGCAGTTACTTTCTGTGGGGAAGCTCAGTTGTTGTATTTCCTGCCTTGTCCCTTTAGTATTCTATGGGACCCCAAAGAGACCCTTCCAGTTTGGTGGAGTGGGGCTGGGTGCAAACTGCTGTTGGGTCTGAGTGCCACAGCCATCTTTGCTACATCCATCACTAGTAATATATTATTGTGTTTTGATATTTTTCTTCAACACTCACAGCAGCTAAGATAACAGAATGATAAGTGCAGTGACAGTGTACAAGCCTTCACACATGCTTCTTCGTTTCTTCTTCTTTTTTTTTTCTTGCTTGCCCCATATTTTTCTACATGATGTTCTTTATTTGCAGCACAAAGAAATGAGGTTAGGAATGGCTATATGTTAGTTTTTACTTTTAAAGTGCAGTTCTGCAGTTATTTGCATATGAATGTAGACTGACCTAGAGTTTTTATCAATGTGATATAATGCTGCAGCCAGCTAGAATCCTCCTATCCTATTCCTTATACTATCCATACACTGATCAAAATTTGGCTACATCAGTAGGGACTGTCTAAATTTTGATCAGTGTGTGGCCTCCCCAGCTCGACAGAAGTCGAAGTTAAAAGTGATAATAAAGGTGTTGTTTTTTTTTTTAATAACAAACATTTCATACTTGCCTGCTCTGTGCAATGGTTTTGCACAGAGAAGCCCTTATCCTCTTTTTCTTGGGTGCCCCATGTTCGTGGCCCCTCCCTCCTGCCAAATGCCCAGGCGTAAGCAGCTTTCCATGGGGGCACACGAGCAGACTCATTCCCGAGCAGCTGTCCATTCACACACAGATTGCGGCTTGGCCTGTCTCCACTCCCTCCTCATTGGCTGCGATTAACAGTGTGAGCCATTGTTTCCCGCAGCTGTCTCAGCCAGCGAGAAGGGAGAGCCACTGCTCTCGTGCACATCGGTGGATCCAGAGGGGGCTCAGGTAAGTATTAGGGTTGGCTGGGGGGGGGGGAGCTAAGCATAGATTTTTTTTTTTTTTTTCACCTTCATGCATAGAATGCATGAAGGTAAAAATATTTTCAGCCTTTACAACCACTTTAATCAACTTCTGTTGAGAGATGTCAGAAAAGTTTTGGAAGGTCAGCAGCTGCCAACCTTAGTGTGCACTTCTGGAATGGAAAGTAACATTGAACAAGGCAAGATTCAGCATTGAACAAAGGTATTTACCAGTGTTCACTGCGTGCCTAAAATTTGTGTGTGTGTGTGTGTGTGTGTGTGTGTGTGTGTGTGTGTGTGTGTGTGTGTTTGGGGGGGATATACCTGTCAAAATGCTTCCTTTGTTTTGTAAACTACACCTGTCATTCAGTCTACCACTGATGATCTCATCTTTTAAGAATGCTAGTTGACTGGCTGTCATGCTTGCCTGTTCTGATTTAAGTGATTTAATATAACAGCCAGGCAACTAGTGTTTTAAGGAGGAATGTAGCAAAGTTGCCCCCCATATTTCTGTCGACACAGTTTTACTTTCCTTTATTCCTATTGATAACGCACTCTTAAAACACGCAACAATGGTATGCATTTTGTTTACTTTTGAAAATACTGGTAAGGAAAAATTGTAAAATATAATTAAATGTTAATTTGTAACTGGCACTTTTGAAGAGAAAAGACATTGAACTGTTTTTTGAATTTTTAAATCTCTTTAAAAGTTGTATCCTAAGAAATGTTATAAGAACACAGATGTTCTGTATATATTGTGTCTAAATGTTCAGGTCAGCTAAAAGGCACTTATGATTTACTGATGTATCCAGATATGGATCATATTGCCCTGCGTTAGTGGATTCACAACATACTAATTTTGTTACTTAAAGAGGTTCTTCACCCAAATTGTTAAAATTAAAATGAAGACACCATTAAAAATGGAAAATGCCAATGTAAAAATAGATACTGTTTACTATTACATGAAGGCTATTATTTTCATGGATATTTTAGATTTCATATTCCCTGGTCATAGCCTAGTGGCCATTTTCAGTAAGAGCAGAGGTTTCTGTCCCTTTATTGTGTGCTATTCTTTGCTGCCCCCTACAATGATGCAGCCAGCAGAAGATCCCATGCCTGCATAGTTACTGTTTTAGCTGGGGAATCCTGTCACGATGGTATTGGCAATACGTAAATAATATAATTCCACGGGTTGAGCACTGGGTGTGCATGTGTGAGTGCTATAGGAGTTGGCTAAAGACTTCTTGGATATATGACATGTACATCCCGTGGAATGCCAGAAACATCATTCTCCCCTAGGTGAAAAATATGGAAGTAGAGGGAGGGAAACGAAATAAAGGGGGGATGTTAGAAAAAGGGGGAAAAAAAGTATGCAGTTCTGTGGTAGGAGGGTGTGCAAAATGTTATGTAATTTCCAAAAATGAGAGTGACGGTCAGCATTAAGACAGACTGTTGGAACCTACCTGTTGTAATTATAATATAAATAATGTAAAATACATGTGCAGTTTCATCCAAACAAGCAAATACTGTAAGTGTATGAGATGCAACTTGTTGCCTGACTATCCCACTGCTTTAATGTTTGTATGACATCTTCCATTCTTCCGTATAGTGAATGGAGCTGCATGTGACATCCTCTATTCACATCTGCTGATCAGCTGTAACACACATGTAGTGAACTGAGCAAAACATTTTGAAGTGTAAAGCTGCCCCTAAACTTTACAAACCTTTTTAAATTTTCTAACTGCCTAAAATGTGAGGGCCTGCTTCAAAAGTGCATTCAGTTTGTATGCAGCCTTCACTTGTTTGATCCAAAGAATATTATTCAGTCAGATTGTAATGTGTAAGGTCAGCTTGCACAAAACATTTCTGACCTACCAGATTCTACTGCAGTGATGGGCTGTATATGTAGGAATGCATCATTCGTTATGAGGCTAGGGCTACATAGGAAATTGTCTTTTTGCTACCAAGAGATTTAAAGCATAACCTCAAAACCTGCTGCATTTTTTTAGGCCTTTATCCTTTAGACCTGTAACTAACACACTCTTGTCCATGGGTGGCCACGTTCACTCCTGCACTATATCTATGGAGGAAGCCATGGTTGCCACCCAGGCTGGACTTTAAATATGTCTTTGTTCATCTCCATTACATGGCAGATGAGTAGTGTACAGAAGGAAGATGGGATTGTTTTGTGCTTCCAGTTCAGCTCACATGAAGTGACTAGAGCACTGTATTCTGGCAAGTTCATAGGTATTTTATGTTCTTGCTGAAATGTGTTTTTCAGCTTAAAAAATAAAATTAAGGACACTAAAATCAATATGATGGCGTTGAGATAGCACAACAAGCCGTTAAATCTCTTCATAACAGTGAGATTTAATTGCTCGTATAGCACAGAACTAAAGATATGCAATGTATGTAAACCCTTACAACTAAAGTCTTTTGTTTGCTCCCTTTTGGTCTGTTGAATACACCAGTGAAAGATTTTTGTTGTAGCTGTTCAATAAGTGCACAAAATACCTGGTAATCATGTCAGAAATCCTGAGCTATCCTGTGCACACTTGCTGTGTTATCTCATGGAGAGTAACTAGACTTCCCAGTTGTCTTGAGACTAGAGTGATTAACCTTTAGATTTTGTAGAGATGGGAGAGTAAGTGGGTTCTGCGTAGTTAGGCAAGAGAAAATTGGGTAGAGCTGACAACACTCCGTTTACAAAAAACTGTGTTGTCAGCCCACAACAGGACTAAGGAGGTGAGTGCATTTCTGGCAGATCAGATATATTTCTGTGCTTGCTGAGTCTGTATATTGATAGAACATGGGGAAATGTGTATGTATTATAGAGATGTACTGCATATGTATTTTTTATCTTTTGTTCTGACACACTTTAATATTGTCACTTTGGCACACTAACTCAAAAAAGATTTATTTAACAGCCTCACCCTCAAGTAAATATTCAAGCTGTGCTTAAACTGTTCAGTTTGTGCTGATTTAACGTGATTGTAAAGGCACATATTTTATTTTTTAAAAACAACAAACGTGTCATACTTTCCTGCTCTGTGAAATGGGTTTGTACAGAGCAGTCCCGCTGTTCCTGGCTCCTGCCCCCCTGTAAAGTTCCTCCATAGCAAGTGGCTTGCTATGGGGGCACTTATGAGTGCTCACTCCCGAGCCAGCTCTGTGTTTGTCGACACACAGAGCACGGTTTGGCCCTGCTCTTTCCTCACAGGCTCCCACTGCTGCCTCTCTGTCCAATAAGAAGAGAGACACTGCTCTTGCGTATATCGCTGATCAGACTCGGGTAAGTATTTTGGGGGGGGGGAGAAACACGAAGAAGGTTTTTTTTTTTTTACCTTAATGCATAGAATGCATTAAGGAAAAAAAACCCTTGCTTTTAGAACCACTTTAAAGAAGAGCTGGCACATGTGTAACTGAACTGAAAGGAGGTTAAGGATGAGAAGTTGAACCTGGAGTACTCTGGCATGTGCTGCGTTTTGAAGACAAGTAGAGTTGTGTAAGCCAGGTACCATAGCACCAACCTAAGAGCAGGTAGTCAATATTTGCATGTTAAATGCTAATTTCACCATTGGAACATGTTACATGTTCCACCCGTATATAGGGGTGTTGGGGATCACTTTTGTAGTCCAGTGGCATGCCCTCTGACTTTTCTACACTAAGGCTACTTTCACACTGATCCACCACTTTTGCTGCGCTTTCGGAGCGTTTTTAAAGGACACGTGACTTAAAAACTGCACCAAAAACGCTTCTCAGGTATTTTTCATTCGTTTTCCATTGATTTCAATGGGAAGAGGTGTTTTGGGGCTTTTTTTTTTTTTTTTTAACTCCCCAAACATGCCCCAAAGATAATGCAAGCTGGAGTTTTTACACCGCACCACATGCGCAATGCCTCAGTGTGAAAACATACACAGATATACATTCACCTACATAGGGAAGCGTTTTTCTTGAGCTCTTCAGGCGCTTTTTTAAATTCAAAAACGCTTCAAAAACTCCTCAGTGTGAAAGTGGCCTTACCCCTGGTTCACATATCTGCGGTCCGCGTTTTGCGCAGGCACGAGAGTCCATTCATTTGAATGGACTCCTGTGCCCCAGGACACGCAGGGAGGAAGTCTCTGCACTTCTGAAAACGCAACCTGCACGGGAACCTCGGTTCCCAGTATGGTTGCGATTTCCAATGCGGGCAGCATGCCCTTAGAACTAATAGCACCCGCCCGGGGGTCCGCATTCTTCTGTGCAGATGGTGTGGCTGCACGGATTTCTGTGTGGGTCCGCAGCGGCACCACCTGCACATATGTGAACGTAGCCTTAGTCCATACAGTGGTATGGCCTGAAAGACAGAGGACATGTCTGCAGGAGCGCACGTTGCACCTGTGATCTACTGATCAGGGGTTCAATGCTTACTACCTGCAGGAAAAAGCAATTAAAAAGAAAAAAAAAATTCTCTGCAGAAATATGTGCATTTATTATTTTTTCCTGTAAAGGTGAACTTAGCCTTTATACAGCCTTGTAGGATTCTGACAAGTACAACACCTAAAACCTTTTAACTCATTAAATCTTATTAACTTTAGACTTGCAATAGGTTTTAAGCAAATGAACAGATGTGTGCAAATAATTTAGACACCTGCTCAGCTATGTAAATCTAGATTCTCCTGCAGGTTTAAAAGGAATGTATTGTGTATTTTCAGTGAGTGCATATTTTGCATTACCATTCCAGTTTTTACTTTAAAGTACTAAAGCTTGCTCTTCCACATATCTCTTATTTTATAAGATATACATATTTGTAGAGCAGCCACTAGAAGCAGGGCAGATCAGCAACTGGAACTTTGTCTCCCAAGGTAACAACTGCCTATGTAAAGCTAGCCATATATGGATAGAAATTCAGCCGATTCAGCAGGGACTGGACAAATTTCGATCCACGTATGGGCAGGGTGGTTGTACAGATGTCGATCTATTGAAATCTCCCCGCTCTCAGAATACAATGGCGCAACGGGGAGGATTCCCACATTGAATGTGTGGATGGGGGAATTAATTTTTTTTTTTTTTCATTCAACCTGCCGGTTGAATGAAAAAAAAACAAAACATTAATGTATGGGTTGCTTAACCTCTTGGCGCTCCCAGCACACATGTCTGGTATTCACAGAAATGTCACGATTTCCACTTTCGATTGGGACCTTTCCCGATCATGTGACAGCAAATCAGTGGTCACATGACCTTAAAGCCCCGCTGCACGGCTTCTGAAACCCTTAAAGGGCTGGGAGGCGCCGGCGCCAAGGGGTTAAGATATTAACCACATAGGGAGTACAGTGGGTTAGTTCACTCAGAGACCTGCATTTAGAGAAGGACCGGGAAAACGAACACTGTGTAGCACAGCAAGCTATCAACCAGCCTTCCTTTGCATGGAGCAAATCTAATTGTCCCTGTGCACATAATTACAAACTAAATCAGAGACACAAGGTTTTTGTAACATTAACACACACTGATAGGATTATTTAGATCAAGCTATTTTTTTATTTTTTTTAGGTTTATCTAAAGAAAAAAAAAAATAAAAAGACTATTATACATTTCTTAGGAGTAAATTATATGAGGTATCTGTGTTATTCCATGTCAAGAGCCATCTGATTGCAGCACTACTTGTCTGGAACACTCACTCCAACACTTTTGATTAAATGAATGCAAATCAATTCATTATTGGATGTCCTGTTGGATGTACAGTATATTGTATTGCTTGGTCACAATGGATGCATTTAATCACATTTATTATATAGATGTTTTTATTTTCTAACAGAATATGATCAGAACTTCTAACACAGGAACTCCAATACTCTTGTAGCTGCTAAACTACATCCTCACCCTGAGTGCAGAGAGTTCATATTCCTGTTTATAAGTGATGTCTGGAAGCTGTTGTATATAACAATTACTTCAAATCTTTAGACACTTCGGCTGATTACCTAAATAAAATGTTATATTTTATTAAGAGCAAGGTGTGTGTATATTATTGCTTGAAAAAAAAAAAAGGGAATAATTTATGAAAGAATTTTGCTTTCAAACTGTTTTTAAAAGGAAACCTGTGCCTGCTGATCCACAACTTCAGCAGAGCCCGTGACCAAATATCAAGACTTCTAGTCAAGTGACCAGCATTGAAGGGAGATCAATGCAGTGTTTTGTACAAGAAAGGTATTTCAGGCTCTTCCATTACTCTGTATCCAGCCCGGGTTCATCTGAGCACCTCCCATGAAGTATTCTCTGTCAGCAATTATAAACCACTAACTCCTCAGGATTTCCTATGTTGACTTTGTATTACTCCAAAAGAGTCAATGATCAACCCTCCAATCTAAAATTTTTTAGTCCTTCCCTAGCTTAAAGGTGGCTAGATCTACCTTGAAATCTGATTGTACATTTTTTACCAAAGCTAAGAAATCTATCCATAAAATCTGTATCAGTAAAGCAGACCCTTGCACTACATAGTTGTTGTTAGATCAAAAGGACATTGTACAGCCAGATTGTAACATATAAGACCAGCTATACTCTTTTGGCAGCTTTGTGGCTTTCAACTTGTTCGTAGTCACACAATCTGACATGTTTATTTTAAGTCTCAAACAAGCAAAAATGAAGTCCAATCAAAATTGATTTTAATAGATCTCCATTCCACTGTAAGTCATTTAGTAAATCTGGACTAGTAAATGATCTCCAATGTCCTAAAAGCAGATGGAAAGCTACAAAAATTGCCAAGTGTATGGCCAAAATTAGATATGCATGTATGCATTTTGTCCGTGAGACTTTGATTCCATATCAATTTTTTCCTTCAACAAGCTATTTTGGTGTTATAGACTTAATACAGGCTTTGCATAAAAATGCATGGTCTGCTTAATGCCTTGCTCTCCCCCCCCCAAAAAAAATACAAATGGAAAAAAAATTAAAATTAAACATTAGGAGGAAATGTATCTCTCACCACAGTTTCTGGTGTGCGTGACAGGATAAGGCATCTCAGTTGCTCTCAAAACCTATGAGAAATCACTCTAGCACTATGTAGGACTGCATTCTCCTGGGATCTTGCACTTAGGTGAGCCTGTTGGGTGTCTGTCTGAGTGTAAGTATTTTTTCTGTGATTGTTTAAATGTTTTTGATTTGTTTTTTTTGGAGGTGGACATTAAAGCAGAGGTAAACCTCTGGGCCCCCAGGAGCTTTTTGTGGTACTAAAACACAACATAATTACAGATTATGGCACAGCTACAAAGCAAAGTGATCCCCTCCTATGCTGCAATCTCAGTGCTCACCTCTAGCACTGGTACTTTTACAGGTTCAAAGCTTTGGCATTTTGATTGGTCATACCGGGATGACATAACTCTCCAGTGTATCTTTTCCAATATAGAGCACTGAGCTGTGCATGTGCAGCTCATTGTATGATTGGGAGAAAACAAAAATCACTGACAAGTAGGGAGAAGCATTTATAAAAAAAAATAGAAAAATACCATCATATTATTCAAAGCCTACCTTTAAAATGTTTTTTTGGTTTTTTTTTTTTGTTAAAGGTTTACTCCTGCTTTAAGTGCAAGGTCAGCTTAAATTATACAGACTAAAATCTCATCACAGTTTAAGTACTGATCCGCATATTTCCTATAGAGAATACACTACTCAAAAGCACACATTGAAAACACAGTATTTATTAAATTTTTATATTGAAAAATAGTGATATTAAAAAACTGCACCCAGATTATAGCAGATCCCTGTAATATGAAGACACAAGGTGATCCTGTAGTGTTCCTGCAGTGACACTACCAAGTTTGAGAAGTAACAGTCCTCTGTTAGGATATATTCATTCTCTACAGGCACTCTTGCTGGCTATTTTATATCTTTGTTTTTGGTCACAAGCATTTTCTGTAATTTCTCCTAGAAACAAATACATGAATAGTTTAGTACAACACGAAACTATAGACAAGCAATAATAACTGTCCATGAAAATATCAATTTAACTATACAGGGTTTGATTACAATGATTTTTTGTTTTGTTTTTGTTTTACATAGAGTGGGGAAGAAATAGAAACCGTTTTACATATGACCTCTGCTGGAAGACTGACCCCATGGGTAGAGCGAGCCCTAACTTCTTCCAGAAGGGTAGGTTTGCATACATCTAGGCAAGGTGAGCAGTCTTCACCACCCACAATGAAATTAATGAAGAAGATCCTCTTAGGATCTCTCAAAAGTATAAAGAGCCTTCCTAATAGGTAAAGCTTCTCTGTCCTCTGCAAGTATGTGCTGATAAGGTGGAATAGTTTGTTGTTCGTATAGGATGTCTTCTGGTGCTTTGCTGTGGGATGCAGTACAATGGAAGTTTGTTGTAACTTTCGACAAGAACGGCAGTACTGGGTACCAGACTACTTTGTATGAGGACACCTGGCAGTAAGGATCCTTGCAGGACAAGGACTGGAGTTTGGATACGCCCTGAGCCGTCACCACTTCCATCAGGAACACCAGCAGTAGAGTTAGATACCACATAGATCAGGATGTCACTGGGAAGAAAATATGCTCACCAAGCTGCCTGAGCACTATTGGTAAGGCCCATTTAGGGGAACAAAGGTTTTACCAGAGGATTAGTCTTCATGGCTACTCAAAGGAACTGTTTTACTAGAGGATGCGAAACCCATCATTCTTTTGTCAATAATGGGACAAGAAATTCTAAAGATGAGCATTGCTGCATGTCACCATCAGATCCACCTGAAGGGATCCCCAAATCTGGATAGGTTTAAAGTCCATTTGTGAGAATCTGCATAGTTTGATGCAGCCTGTCAGCCAATGAGTGTTTTTGCTCTGTCAGATAAAAAAATGTGAGATCCTTGAGATGAAAATCTGCCCAAACAGATTGTTGGCTATCGAAAATAGATCCAGAAACTTGCTTGAAGCAACACGGATGAATACACTGGTTGAGAAAGACAAACATGATCCAATGAAGATGCCAATGCGCCGTGGCACTGAAGCTCATACAATCCCTGGTTGGGAGTATAAATGTTTGAATGACGCTCCAAGATCATGATGATGCTGTCACAATCTGGAAGATCCTCCTTTAGTCTAGGTTCACACCTATGCAAGTTGCGTTTGATCAGTTTCTGCAGTTTTTGCACTTTGCAGTGCGTTTTTGCACTTGGGTTTTTTGCCGTGTTTCGTGGGTTTTTTTTTTTCATTTTTCTTGTTAGGCAAATTTTAAACGCAAAACGCGGCAAAAAAAACATAGCAATACATGCTTTTCTTCAGCGTTCCCATTGTCTATAGAAGCAAAAACGCAACGTTTTGCGTTCAAAAAAGTCCCTGACCCTTTCCAAAAAATGCACCAAGTGAAAACGCTCAGAAGTGAACGTGTCCCATAAGAAATCATGTTAAATGGACTGTACTGTGTTTCTGCAAAATGCAGAAAACGCTTAGGTGTGAACCTGGGGTTAAGGTAAGATAACTGTCCCCCGCCTAGGGCCAAACACCATCCCAAGATATTTCAAAACTCGTAAAGTATTCTGGTTGCATAAAAGCCAAACTTGGACTGGTTTTAGGACTACTTCTCTTTGTGCCAAAAGTTAAGGCCTCAACTTTGGCAGAATCAGTACATCGCCTCGATAATGATGAATCTGGATGCCGAAGTCTGAGTGGATTTTTGCACCAGAAAAGGTTTCAAGAAGGTTCTTAGAGCAGAGACTAAAGGGAAGACAGCAAAACTGAAAATGATGGTTCCCCATTACAAACTTCAGATATCAAGCAAACAATTTAAATTATTGTCTGGATTGAGCATGATAGTGTGAGCTTTCAACAATCCACTGATATACCTGTTTAGACAGTCTTTTTTTCTGAGGTTTCTGGAACCAGAGTCTTAAAGAGATATTAAAATGGAATTCTTGCCATTACTAAACACTAAAATTTAAAAATGTCCCCTTCCTCTCCTGCTACCTATCCTGTCTACACTATATAAAAAAAGATATATTTATATTTCCCCTTTTTCAATCTGCTCCAGTCCAGTCGCGTGATCTTGTAGCTCCGGCTCCCCTGTGTCGTGGCGTGCTCGACAACTGGGAATTCCAAGAGTGGGGATGTCACCCACAAACTTCCATAGCCCAGCCATTGCCAGGGCTCTCTCCTCTCCCCTGCAGCTGCTTACTGACACAGGAGGGCCAGAGGGAACTGAAAAAAGGTAAGTAAGATGAGTATAGAGCTTCTTTATTGTTTATACCTTGCTTTTCTTCCAGTTTAAGCTGGTATCATGGCTGCAGCCCCAGGTTTCCTGTTTCAGGGTGGCTACTTTCTCTTGCAGCATCTTATGGAACCAACCTTGCAGTGAGGGGCAACAGAGTCGTGTCTCCCTACATTGTGTGCACCAATAGAAGCACACAGCTCCATAGCCTAGGAAGGCAAGGGAATCCCCATGCTCCACCCTCCACTTCTCAAAGCTAACAGGCTGGCTGGAGACTGTATTGTCCACTGTTAACTATGAAGACTGGAAGTTCAGGGAAGCAGCACAGAAAGAGCTTAAGCCAGCTGCAATGAAAGTTGTAAACTTTACCAAATAGCTTACTGAAAATGTTTATTTTATTGTACTCAATGTGTTTAAAAACACTGAGGGTTTAATACTACTTTAAAAGGAAAAACACCTAGGTGTATGGAAAGCAAACTAAAGTTTACAGCCTTTATTTACAGTCTACACCAGGGACGGACTGACCATTTGGGAACTCGGGACATCAATGATGTCACATAGGGCGGGGTCACTCAGGTGATGTCCCTGGGTGTCCCCGCCCCTTACATATTTAAGAACTGTCAAACCACCGAAGCAGGCAGACGGCAGGAGACATCGTTTGAAGCTGAGCTTTTTTTTTTTTATTTCTTTTTTTGGGTCGGCGGCGGGCATCGAGATTGATGTTGGATCTACTGCGGAGGACATTCTTTTAGTTTTTTCTTTTAATAAAGGACTTGTCAAAGACCGTGTCCTGTCTTTTTTCACACACTTTTTGTTTTTTGTGAATGAGTAGCGGGAGCATGTACCCCATACTCATTCACATGGGGGGGGGCAGGATCTGGGAGCCCCCTTGTTAAAAGGGGCTTCCAGATTCCTATAAGCCCCCTGCCCGCAGACCCCCACATCCACCGCCAGGGTTGTGGGGAAGAGGCCCTTTTCCCCATCAACATGGGGACAAGGTGCTTGGGGGGGAAGGCCCCCTGCCCCAAAGCACCCCCCCATGTTGAGGGCATGTGGCCTGGTATGGTTCACGAGGGGGAGGGATCGCTCGTTCACCCCCCCCCCCCCCCCATTTGCTGACCTGCCGGGCTGCATGCTCGGATAAGGGTCTGGTATGGATTTTGGGGGGGACCCCCACGTCATTTTTCTTTTAAATTTTGGCGTGGGAGTTCCCCTCAAAATCCATACCAGACCCGAAGGGCTTGGTATGGATGGGAGGGGGGACCCCACAACATTTTTTTTATTTATTTTTTTAATTGCTGGCAATTCTTTTACATTCAGCTGTCAGTGGGGAACCCCGCTGACAGCTGAAACATTAACACATAGTTGTCACTACTATAATACCGCATGACTTGATAAAATAACTCATGCGGTATTTTAGTAGCGTTTACTTTTTTCTGATCTCCGGAACGGATTAATTAATTTTCAATGCATTCTTATGGGAAGCGGCGTTTCGGTTTACAAATTTTTCGCTATACAAAAAGTCCCGCAGAACAAATTAAATTTGTAAACCGAGGTATGCCTGTATTTCTATAGCTCAGCTCTTATACGCTTTGAGTGTAGCTCATTGTACCTATATGCATGCATGTTCTTTGCTGAGATTGGCCAATGGAATTTACATCTTTGTTGTATTATGCGTGATGTTAGATGGCATACTTGGTTGTCTGTACCTGCTGGGTGATTGTATGTACTGTATTTGCCTAATACAAACTTATTGCTAAAGCAGTTTGGCTTTGTGGTGTGCTTACTCTATGCATTAAAAACTATTGTACTAACAGATCGATACACTGTGGGGAGGTTTAAGCACCCTAAATAATAATATATTGCTGGATGCTGAATGATGTAGTTAATAGTGATATGCAAACCTTTATTACTAATTATAGGTATCAAACCTTCTTCCCAGTTATTGGCCTGCTTCACTGCATGACAAACAGCGGCACCACGTTATACTATCTCTTCTTAGAAATTCTGCTTCTGAGACTGTGACCTCTGAAGACTCTGCCACCAGTCTCGCTTTCTTACCTCCTCAGAATTGCTTAGGACCTGCATTATGCTGTGTATATTTGTTTAAAACATCCATCATTATCTTTAAGGTATTTGACTGGGAACATGGAAAGCAAAAAAGCACCTGATACAGTTTCTAACCATTCCTTTAATAAGAGATCAAGTCAAAGCAGGACTTTTAAGTTTATATAATAAAAGAACAAATTTCAGGGAGTGGAAACTGCATTTATTTTTCAACATACTCCCCTGCTATATTTAAACACCTATCCCAATGTTTAAGTAATTCCTGGAAAGTTTTGGTATAGAAAGATTTGTCAGAACGCCTATACCACCGTAGGACAGCCTGCTTCACTTCGTCATCAGTGCAGAAATGCTGACCCCCAAGAAACTCTTTTAGGGGTCAAAAGCGGTAAAAATCACTCGGAGCGTGGTCCGGGTTGTAAGAGAGATGTGGCAATACCTCCCAGCCGAGTTGCTGTAATGTGCACGTAGTGCAGTGAGCAGTATGAGCTTGTGCCTTGCCCTGGAGAAACAGGATGCCCTTAGTGATCAAACCAAGCTGTTTTTTCCGCAGATGTGTATGCACATTATTCAAAACACCACAGTAATATTCACTGTTGATAGTGGCACCATGGGGTAGAAAATCCTGGGAACCACCACGGCTGGGATCGTCACGGACAATGTACGGCCATCTTTGAAAAGTTTACACCATTCAAATTTCTTACTGCGGCTGAGCATCTTATCACCGTACGGTGCTTGAAATCTTCGGTAGATATCCGCATGTTTTACGCCTTCATTAACAAGAAACTTTATCACCACACGCTGTTCAATGTACAAACAAACACTGTTGTCTGCCCTCTTGATTAACAGACACTGGACTGGCCCACGACATGTGCGCCGCCTATCAATAATAGGACACACTTGCCACTTATTACTTTGAGTATTACCACCACCCTAGCATCCCTTTTTGTACCTGTAAATTAAAAGTCCTGGTTTGACTTGAACGCCTCGTATATTTAAAACGTAAAAGACATTTTTGGCTATTATTACATTTCAAACGGCAGCTGTAACACTACCAAAACCTGCCAAAATACAAAATGGCAAAAAAATCATTAAAAGAATGATGACATAATGCCCTCAGTGTATTTAACATGTTTACCTGTAGACACCTAAGCCAAGTTGGGCACGTTATAAAATACAGTTACTTCCTCTGTATGTAGTCTAAAATAAATATCTAGAATTAGCAGATGTAATTTGAGAATATGTCATACCTGCTCCAGGAGCTGATTTTGAAACTTTTGGCACAGTGATTGGAGCTCCTCAATTGTTCTGTTCTTTAGTTTGATTTGTATCCTGCTGTCTTCCAATGCTGCCATTAAGGACTTGCATTTTTCACACTCCTATACCAATACATGTAATAGGGTTAAAAGGTGGTCTGCACCTATTTAGCCTGGAAATCACACAAAAAAACAATCCTCTCTGTGTCAGTTATATACATTGCAAGGATCTTAGTAAGCTGAATTGCAGGCTATTATCTCCTGCTTTGTGTCTGAAACTCACAATGCATTTCATATAGGGTTTGTCCCCACTAGCAGCAAACAGGGTGGTTTGGGGGTATATTTCCACCTCTGAAATGCCCAAAAACTGCCTCCTAGAACTGCAACAATGTAATTGATAGTTACAGTACCCATGGAAGTGGCAATGTCTGTCTGCCAAAACTCAAAGTGTGGTGTTTAAGAGCAGCAACACAGGACAACCTTTCAACGTCCCAACCCAAGAGCAGTTACAAATGTTCAGAAACGAATGCACATCCAATAATGCAGTGCATTATATGAACTCTGGATCCTTCACTCTTGTAGGGGATTTGATGCTTCAGTCCACTGTCAAGTAAGCAAACTATGCCCAGTGGGTCTTGTTGCTACAATTAATAGATAATTAATAGATAAAGTGCTGAGCAAACTGCTGGTGCTATATAAATCCTGTATAATAATAATAAGAGGAAGAATATTTTTTGGTTGTTTTTCCCAGAAAGACATCTGCCCATCTACACTGTATGATCAAACGTTTGTGGACACCTGACCATCACACCTACAATATACGAGTTTGTTAAATGTGCCATTCCAAAACCATGAGCATTGATACACAACTGAACAACACGTTGGGGCTATAACATATCCAACTGGAAAGCGTGTCTTTGGGAATTTGGCCCATTTAGTAAAAAGAGCATTTGTGAGGTCTAGTACTGATGTTGAACGAGAAGGTCTGGCACACATTAGGTATTTGAGTATATCCAAAAGATTTTCAATAGGGTTGAGGTCAAGGCTCCATGAAGGCGACTCAGGTTCCTCCACATCAAGCTCATTAAACCATATAATTTTGGACCTGACTTTTGGGCACAGTCACGTCTTAAAACTGTCATCACCGGAAGCACACAGTTGTTTAATATTTCTTTGTACTGTATGCTGTCACATTAACAAGAACCTTCTTTGGAAACACTTGCACTTAATAATTACTGTCCACAAACTTTTGATCATATGGTGTATAATGTGCCCATTTGCACATTTGGTACCTATACATCGCTAGAAGGCTAGAATTCTCCTTTAAGAATACAAAGTTGGGTAACAGCTAGGGGCGGACTGACAACTCATGGGGCCCCCGGGCAATAGGGGATCATGGGCCCCTGTGTCCTTGCCCAAACTCAAAAAAGCCTATGAAAAAGGTACCAGGGGCATCTCATGGGGCCCCCTACTGACCCAGGGCCCTCGGGCAGTGCCCGAGTTTCCAAATGGTCAGTCTGCCCCTGGTAACAGCTCTCAAACACCATCCTCCAGCATGCCTATTATATTTGTTTGAAAAACTACAACAGAAACCTTAATTGCAGCAATGGCTTAGTCTGATCTGCCTGCTGTAATCCCCATAAATCTTCCCCATGGAGACAGATTATCCTGATCATGGTACCAGCAGATTTCATTTAGGAGTTTTATAGCAAAGTTGGAGTAGGAAATATCCTGGTCTGCTATTCAGAATGTCCCTAAGTACCGACATAGTTACACCAGCTATACAGTACTGCTAGTGATCTTGCTTGTCTGGAAACACTATCTCTCTTCAGCTGTGTGCGCAGCAACTGAGCCTCCTCTGCTAATCGACTTATTTCCTTCTGCAGGTCTTCCATTTGCTTCTGATGTTCCCTGGAGCAGTGATAGAAATACACACAAAAATACAGATACCTTTAAACATCACACGTTCATTTTTAGAGTTTCAGTTCATCTACATTTGTATTGTAAGTTTTCTGCAGTATCTGGGAAAAAGCTTTTAATTAAGTTAAGGAGATTGTTGGGGTTGACCACTGCTGTAATGCAGTTCATTATGTGAAATGGCTATGCTTGAAAACCCAGAATTAAAAGAGAAGTATTGCCAAAGTTATTTTGGCTATGCTTCCTTTTTTGGGTCATACAAGTACACAACGTTCGTTCACCTTTGACCCAGTGTCAGTTGATAGCTGGTTATTGCCTACTATCAGCTGATGAGGCAGAGCTGCTCCAGGCTCCAGAAGGATCCTGACAATATTGTTAGGATCCATCCAGCAGCCTGATTGACAGCTGGCTCCACCTCTTAGCTTGCAGCTGAAAGACAGAGCCAGCTGCAGCTGCCCCTTCCTCCATGATCTTAAGACTGTGCTGGGAGACACAGCAAACCTTCTGGCAATGGCACGTATTGATGTTCCATCCTGGAGGAGTTGGACTGCCTGTGCAACCTTTGTAGGTTGCACATCTCAGAAAAGATGAGTAGAGAAAAAAATGTGAGTGGCCTCATCTGTAAAATCATTCCTGTTTTGGGGGTTGTCTCATTGTTGCCCATCTAGTGCACCTGTTGGTAATTTCATTAATACCAAAGGAGCTGACAAGATCAATATCCAAGGAGTTTAACTGACTTGATGCTATACTCTGATTGAAAAGTGTTCCTTTATTTTTTTTTTTTAGAATATATATATATATATATATATATAGATAGAGCTAAAATCAGAAATAAAACACCCAGGCTGCCTTAATTTGTAATATCCTACACACAGAACACCTTGCATGGTTAACAAGATTGTAGTTTTTCAAGCCCACTGTGTAGCATCCTCCTTCAATGTTTCCTGCACTACCAACTACATTAAACGTTCTGAGGAAGACGTAAACCTGATCAGTGTCCCCCAGAACCATCTTAGTACTGGCTTTTGTTCACATCAGATCTTCTATTTATGAACGTCATGAAACCTGTAGTGAGTATTCCAGTGTTAATTTCATAATCAAAAATATTTTCATCATAGTTTTCATCAGCTACATGTTTTCAGTGATGAAAACTGAATGAAAATAAAATTAGAATTATGTAAATTGCCAAAAACTATGACGAAAATCAATTTCAATTTTCAGTTAGTCGACTACAATTTCCTGTACGTTTTAGTCAACTAAAATCTAATGGGTTTAGTTAAACTGTAATGCATTATTAAAGTATTTCTCTAGAATTGCCAAACTCATTATATATTCCTGGAGTAAAAATCTAATAACATGTTATTATTTATGGTATTAAGGTTTGAACATGTACTACAGACACAGATTTAGCTGTTATATATAACGTCTTTATAAATAAAACCAAGTTTCATAAACAAACAAAAATATTGCTTTTTGACAAAAGTGCAACCTTAAAATATGAAAAAAAACAACTGTGAACTCTATTGGCTGTAATGCCGGGCTGGAAGTGGAGATGGGGAAGTAAATGAGAGTGAGGAAGTGCACAGGGCAGGGTACATTATACTTTGGGGGTGGGGAGGTGACCTGCAAGTGGGGATAAGGAAGTAAATGGGAGTGAGGGAGTGCACAGGGCAGAGAACTGGACGGTCTAGAGAAGCCGTTATTTTACACAGTGCTAAGCACTGCTACCTTTCTGGCAGGAGAAACACTCACCACGTCACATCCAGACAGACACAAATCCAACTATAGTTCCTCTTTTTTGTCTTGCAGTGCATTGTAGGGCATTGTTCCAGAACTGCCAGGCAGCAGTCAAACAGAGGGAGCCTGCGACTCTCAGCCAATACAGCTTACTGAAAGAGTACTGGAGATTTTAGTCGATTAAAATGTAGTGGAGACTTTAGTCGACTAAAATACAACTAAAACTAAAACAATTCAGATGACTAAAATACGACTAAAACAACGCAGAAGACTGAAATACGACTAAAACTAAAATGGCATTTTAGTCAAAAGACTATGACTAAAACTAAATTGAAATATGGTGTCAAAAATAACAGTGGAGTATTCCAGCACTGCAAGTAGGTACATTTTAGGATTTCCAAATTACCGACTATTTGATGGACTAGAAGAGCAATATCTGGATGCAGAGCAGCCATAGTTATTAGTCTATAGTCTGGGAGTGCCAGGACTAGGACTATGGGATGTTTTTGGACACCTTCAGACTGCAGTACACAGCCAATCGATTATAAACAGAATGTCTCCCCAAAATGGTTCCCGAGAATGTCTTCTGGTTCCTTAAGTTACCCCCACAATGCTGGAGATCTGGTCTCCATTTCTACCTGTGTCATTATCTAGTTCACAGGTGTCAAACTGGCGGCCCTCTAGCTGTTGCCATGAGGCACTGCAAGATTGACAGTCACAAGCATGACTCCCAAATGTAGAGACATAATGGGACTTGTAGTTTTGCAACAGCTGGAGGGCCACCAGTTTGACACCCTAGATCTAGATGGAGTATGTTTATTTATCCAGTGCTTGAGTGGATAGTCTCCATATGCTTACATTTATGTTCACAACAAAAAACAGTATGGTGGCTTAACAGTAGATAGTAAGCTCCGTCAAGGGCAGGGACTGGTTTGATTCAATCAGTACTCCACACCATGGAGACATACTGTATGTTGCCATTGAATACAACATGTACTACATAAATGCTTAAACTATTTATCCATGCAGGTGTGTACTATTGAAGGACTGGATGCCCAATCAATGTCTACTATGACCAGTTTCATTGCTGCACAGAGTGAAATCTCCCAGTTCCTACATCAGCGCCCTCCTCATCATGGGTAGCTGTTTAGGAGCATTAAACAGAAGGGTTCACCAATGCAATCACAGCATGTACTAGGCTTTGCAGCTAATTAACAAGGATAAGAAAAACTCAGAGTTATGTCCCTAAAAGTTTGGAAACTATTGGGAGTTTTTGGCTTTTAATGAATTCATAAAGATGATGGAAGCTGTATTCTATCCTGGACCAGCTGCTTATTATCAGTATTAATCCACCCCCCTCCCCCCCAAAAAAAAAAAAAAAATCACCAGGAGCTCTAGTCAACAATCTCACCTAAACTTCCCAATAAATGAAAATGAGAGTTTAGGAGAAATCCTAGAATTGTGCTGCAAAATCAGTTTTTCTGAAATCACTCCACTCTTCCCGACTTATAAGATGCTTTTGGCCCTGGGTGTCAGGGATCCTGAAATGAGTATCATACCTTAACTGCATTTTGATAATGATGGATTCGTAGATGAAACTGCCTACTTTTGAAATAGTACAGTACCATATTGTTGCACTTAACCATTACACAACTGTTAGGGGAGCAAGTGAAGAAGAAAGAGGTCAAATGTTAAATGTACCATGACTTATTTCTGAAAAGTTCCGAGATCTGCTGCTTCAGTTTATGGATCTTTTCATCTCTGCTGTTGACTTCTGTTTGGTTTTGTTCCCGAAGTGCTGCCACTGTCTCTTCGTACTTTCATAAGACACAGAAGACGTCACATTAATTTATGTTCTAGAACTAAGACATCTTCTGAAGAGGTTTCAAATGATGGATATGCATAGCACCCACCTGACTCTGCAGTTCTCTGTTGACATTTTCATAATGCAGAATGTTATAATTCAGGAGCTGTTCCTTCTCTTCCACTAATCTCTGGCTTCTGTCCAGTGACTGCCTGCTTGTTTTATGGCTGTTTACTTCAAGTTCAATTTCTTTGGCAAACTGCAACGTCTGCAGTGAAAGAATATTGTTGTATTAAATTCAAGGCCAAGTTAGCTACACACAGACTTCAAAATGAGAGAGAGAAAACATTCATAAACTCTATTATTATTATTATTATTATAGAGTAAAATTACATAGGATATTATGTATGAAAAGTGCTCTGACAGAACATTTCTGATTGCCCACAGTAACCAATATGGTCTCATGAAAATCTTGAAGCTTTTCCCTGCACGGTGTGCTTTCATGCATCGCTGTAAACAAATGAGTGTATGGTGTATTTCCAGAATGCAGAATTTCCATGTTTGGGGAATACATCATATGCACATGTGCATGTTTACACTGCTGCGAAGAAGCACTGGCCTATCTCTGAATACAGTCGAATACAGTTTCCAGGATTTTACTCAAGACCATATTTTGCACCTCAAACTCTCAGTGTGCATGAGGCCCAAAGAGCACCTGAACTGTGGATACTGTGCAAGCAAAAGACATATAAGGGGTTAGTAACCAGTACTGCCTATTGCAGCCTTTCCCAGCCATAGCTTCATGGAACTCTAGGGTTCCCCCTTTCTAGGGTTGAATTGATCCCTCCCCTGCACTGACCACCAATAAAGGGGAAAATTTTCCACTGAGTACCAGTCTACACTGACCACTAATGTTTGGGAACACCACAATTTTCAATGTCTGCATTTCTTTTTATCATACCATTTATTCATTTAAGATTACCATTGAAACAAACTTTGTTGAATACAGCAGATGGTGTTAAAAAGCTACAGATTAAGGTAAACTACAACAGATAAGTAGTTTTTTATTAGACCAGTTTAGTGTAGGTTGTTTAATAAATAAAAAATGGCATATGCAGTGCTACCAAGCAGGTGCTAATGATCATCAATTCCATGTGTCATTAACTGACTCGGAATGATCTGTGTAGAAGGCTTAAAACTGGGTGAGGAACAGCCAAACTCTGCTACTAAGGTGAGGTTGTGGAAGACAGTTTCATGTCACAGGTCATACACATGGCAAGACCAATCACAGCAAAAAGGCACAAGGTAGTTAGGCCTCATGTACGGAACACTTCTGAACGATGGAAACTGACTGCTGGAACACGTAGGTTAAAAAACGTCTGTTTAGCCGCACTTGCATAACACGTTTATGTGCATTTGCGTTTAGAAGCGTTTTTTAAAGATAAGCACAGGAGAACCTCCCAAATGCCCAGAATGCACTGAGTAGTGGTAAATTATTAACTATTTCAGACTGTTTCAGAGAAATACAGAGAGTAGAAGCAGAGATAGCAGTATGTGTTGAGATTAGAATAGGTGTGAGTTGCTCATTAACATTTCTTTTGTTTCCAAGGGTGAGAAAGGTATCTGGTGGAGTGAGTCATTAAGGCCACCTGGTAGGGGGTCTGCAGGAGGAATTTGAGGTGTGAATCATCATTAACATATCTTTTGTTTCCAAGGGTGGGAGAGGTCTGAGGTGTGAATTGGTTATTACAATGTGTGACAAGCTTGGTAGGAACATCCTGTTTTCAGTGTTTTGTCCATCTGAGTACCTTGAAAATGCTTTGCGTGCATTTTTCATGCTGTAAAAAGGCTCTGGCCAGCATCGGGCACTGGAAGAGTTGAGAAAAAAATTTCAGACACAAACGCTTATAAATGCAATTTACCACGTTTACAAGTGCTTTGCGTTTGAAACACTGATAAAAATTGACTGCTGAACGCACGTTTTCTGCGTTAAAAGAAACAACTGTAAACTCAAATGCCTGTAAACGAAGATGTGTACATGGACACATAGGAAAACTTTAGGATGAGTTCAGGGGCTGCTGGAAAAAAACGCTGAACAGCTCCTAAACGCGAGTTTATCAGCTGCAGTGTACATGAGCCCTTATACTGTATCAACAAGGTCTCTCCCAGGCAAAGATTTCTAAGCAGACTGTGGTTTCAAGATGTGCTGTTTAAGCTCTTTTGAAGAAGAACAAAGATGGGCAACGTTAAGGATTGTAGACACAATGGTCAGGCAAGGATTTAAAGTACATCTGTTGTGAGAGAAGTAACGGGACAGCCATTATTAACTTTATGAAAATGCTAGTTGCCTTGCTGTATAAAGATGCTTATTTTCTTTTTTCTTGGGCTCTATTCCTTCTACATCATATTAGAACTGACTGAGCTGTTTCACTGAAAAAAAGAAGGGGGCAAATATTTCTTATATCATTGTATACAGCAGTGTGATAAGTCTAAGCTAAAACCATGACCCAGCATCACTTAGCAACACAATGGTTGAAAAATGTTTTTAAAAAAAAGCACAATATTGGTTTCTTGAAGGCACTCCACTGATGAATGGGACAAGCTGTGCATTATTAATGTATGCTCTGAATGGCATAATTCCATGTATTGATTTACAATAAAACCATTAATGGTTTGTTCCATAAATGTCCTAACACTTGGGAGTTTTTCATGAAAAATTTAATCTTGGCTGGCGATGCCACTGAATCATCAAGACAGTCTGTTATGTATAATTTTCTTATTTGGCTTTTGAAAGAAGAAAATCTTAAAAATGAATCACATATCAGGCTGACCTTATAGTCCTTCAAATGTGATATAACCATAGGTGTCTCTGCTCACCTGCCCATTGATGTAAAACCCCAAAGAGTGCAAGCCTGTAAGAGAAACTGACATCTAAGGGGGCTACCATCCCAAGCATATCTAGCCTTGGGATACAGTAATACTGAAGTCTGTTGGAATCTACTGTATGGTCACTGCAAACAGAAGACTTTTGGGTTGCCAGATCAAGGTAAATGTGCATCTGGATAGGGAGTAAAGTAGTTCAGCTGTGTACTTTGTTTTAAAGAGTACTTCTAATTTATTAATACAATTGACTAGAGATTTTTCGTTCCATCGATGTACACAGATATATTTCTCCTGGTATTGTAGTATACTGTATCTTGGTTGTGTTACAGAAGAGCTTCAGTCAGATGTGCCAAAATTAAAAGTCATCAGCTTGTGTCAGCCTGTCAGTGCCCAGACCATACGCCACACACTGCATCATATTGGTCTGCATGACTGTCATCCCAGAAGGAAGCCTCTTCTAAAGATGATGCGCAAGAAAGCCCACAAACAGTTTGCTGAAGACAAGCAGACTAAGGACTTGGATTACTTGACTTATATCCCGTGGTCTGATGAGACCAAGATAAACTTATTTGGGTCAGATGGTGTCAAGCGTGTGTGGCAGCAACCCGGTGAGGAGTACAAAGACAAGTGTGTCTTGCCTACAGTCAAGCATGGTGATGGGAGTGTCATGGTCTGGGGCTGCATGAGTGCTGCTGGCACTGGGGAGCTACAGTTCATTGAGGGAACCATGAATGCCAACATGTACTGTAACATACTGAAGCAGAGCATGATCCCCTCCCTTCGGAGACTGGGCCACGGGCAGTATTCCAACATGACGACCCAACGACCCCAAACACACCTCCAAGGCAGTGGTGCCTTGCTAAGAAGCTGAGGGTAAAGGTGATGGACTGGCCAAGCATGTCTCCAGACCTAAACCCTATTGAGCATCTGTGGGGCATCCTCAAATGGAAGGTGGAGGAGCGCAAGGTCTCTAACATCCACCAGCTCCCTGATGTCATCATGGAGGAGAGGAAGAGGACTCCAGTGGCAACCTGTGAAGCTCTGGAGAACTCCATGCCCAAGAGGGTTAAGGCAGTGCTGGAAAATAATGGTGGGCACACAAAATATTGACACTTTGGGCCCAATTTGGACATTTTCACTTAGGGGTGTACTCACTTTTGTTACCAGCGGTTTAGACATTAATGGCTGTGTGTTGAGTTATTTTGAGGGGACAGATTATTATTATTATATTATTATACAGGATTTATATAGGGCCAACAGTTTGCGCAGTGCTTTACAATATAAGGGAGACAGTACAATTACAATACATTTCAGTACAGAAGGAATATGAGGGCCCTGCTCGTGGAGCTTACAATCTAAAGAATATACAAGCTGTGCGCTTACTACTTTACATTGTAGCAAAGTGTCATTTCTTCAGGGTTGTCACTTGAAAAGATATAATAAAATATTTACAAAAATTTGAGGGGTGGACTCACTTCTGTGAGATATTAAAACAATATAAGTGCAGCGCTACAAACAATGTCCAAGTGACAATTAAAATATAAAATATAAACGATCGTCAAATATAAGATTGTTGAAGATGATAAACAGTTCAGTGATGGGGGACTCGCAGGGAGTATAAGTGTAATCCAATCCCAGGAATAGATAAATTGCCTGCTTACCAGAAGCGCAATTACAATGCGCATGTACAGATTCCCATGTAGGCGCTGCTTTATAGTACCCAGATGGTCCGTCGGTGGCGGACTGTGGCAAGAAGCGGCTTCATCCTGGAACCAGTTCTGTGCCTGAGTAGACTGGGGAGCATCATACCTGTCTGTGTGGTCTCAAAAAATGACAAGGACACTGCATTTCTTGCAAGATCAACAGGAATGCGCTAAATCTTTTAGTTGACCTGTGAGCGTGTTGGGTTCCACAGTAAGGCTCAAAAATCTGACCACAATGAATAGGCACTGAGTTCCCATACCTCAGCCCCAGCATTTTTAGGTTCTCTGTGTGGATCCAAGGAGCAGTGTGATCCGACCAAGCCAGCATCGTCTTACCACCGACGGACCATCTGGGTACTATAAAGCAGCGCCTACATGGGACCCCGGCTACATGAAATCTGTACATGCGCATTGTAATTGCGCTTCTGGTAAGCAGGCAGTTTATCTATTCCTGGGATTGGATTACACTTATACTCCCTGTGAGTCCCCCATCACTGAACTGTTTATCATCTTCAACAATCTTATATTTGACGATCGTTTATATTTTATATTTTAATTGTCACTTGGACATTGTTTGTAGCGCTGCACTTATATTGTTTTGATTTTGGTTGGAAGGGCTTGTAGTTTCTTTTTGTGCATTTGCCGCTCACTGGAGTGCGCTCACTTTTCTTTATTTTACACAGTCTGTGAGATATTGTATATGTAAATTGTACTGTTTTTGCATTAACACAAGTACAAAAGGTACAAAAGTACAAAATATACCAAGAAAAAATAAAGAAAAGTAAAAAAAATAGAAGATAGATGTACCTCAGTCCACATAGCATATATAAATCACCTTAATCAGGCAGTATTGTAGCTTGTAAATTTAACCAAGGGGACGAGATTTTTTTAAATTTCTTAGGGCAACCTTGGGTTAACCTCATGTTAGTTTATACATTGGGATAATTTGATTAATAAGTCTAAGCCATTGGACCAGTGTAGGAGAAGTTTGTGATTTCCATTGAGTAACTATGATTAATAAAACCACATGCCACAAGATAAAAAGTAGCAAAAGAGCACAGATGCGGCTTCCAAAGGTCCAATGTATTAAAAAGACAGAATGAACATCTAAAAACAGCCAGTCAAATGTTTCCTGGCCAATTCTAGCATGAAAGAGGACATTGGTTGGTCGCTTTGAGCATCACAGGCTATTATTTCACCAAATAAATCGGTGGAAAACATTACACATTTTTTAACTTTACATTTTTTTTAAATAATTAATGATATGATACCTTATTCTTAATGGTTTTACTGAGCTCTTCCACCATATCCTCTTTTTCTTTTAGAGACGATCTCAGTAGCAGATTTTCCTTTTGCAAAGCTTCTAGTTTTGACAGAAGTACACTTTCTTCATTAGAAGATACCTAAAATGAAGCAAACCATGGTTGTGCAAATACATTTCATCTATGTACGTTGGCATGTACTTATCATTTTGCAATAAAAAAAATAAACAATCAATTTAAAAATTGTGATTTTTTTTTTTAAATAATTAGGTTATAGCCCAACTTCAGGCATAAACAAAAATTAACTTAATAAGAAGTCGGGGCTAAAATATCTAAGGCTACTTGAAATAGGCTGGTATAAAAACCCAGTCAAAACTCAAACATGTAATATAAATAATAGTGCAGTGGTTAAATAACAAACAAATACTCTCTAAAAAAAATTTGTGATATAATTATTGATTAGAGAGTATTTGTTATTATTTAGGCACTGCACTCATACAGTATTTATACTATACAAAAATGCCTTTGCAGTAGGGCCTCTTCATACTGCAAGGGTTGAATGTTCGTTAAGTCTAGGGGTAGAAGAATAAGCTGTAATACTTACCTTATTCTTCGCTCCAGCAGGCGTCCTCCATGCTGTGCACCCAGTCCCTCGAAGCCATTTCTCTAAAGCACTCTGGCTAGCAGTCACGTTCCAGCATCAACATATATAATGCTGGACTAGTAGTTCCGCATTGTATGTGAGGGCCTGCCCACAGCCTGGAAGAGAAGAGAGGGAGAGGAATATAGTAAGTATTATAGCCTTTTCCTCTGTCTCCTAAACTTAAAGCCCAACTCTCAGCATCCAAAAGAATGGAGACTGTGCCTGCACTGCAAGGGATAATTGCTCGTTTTAGTCTAGGGAAAGAAAAAAAAAAGATTTTCTTACCTAATCCTCCACTCTTCCCCACATCTAGACCGGTTCCAGCATCTTTTTTCCCACATTCCATCAGTCTAGGGTCCTGATGTCAACAAGAACCAAGCCAGGCCCATACCCCTGCATTGGGCATGATGACCCAAAGGACAGTCCATCACCAGAGCATTGGGAAGCACCATCTGTAGGGGAGAGGAGGATTAGGTAAGTTAAACTGTTTCTCCTCTCCCCTAGAAAAAATTAGCTATTAACCCTTGCAATTTTAAACTTTCCCAAAGTTGGGTTTTAATGAGCATTTAATCTTTGCAGTGCAGGGGAAGCACTTCAAGAAATTTTGTTTGAATCCCAGAGTTCAACTTTAAAGTATAGTTCCTCTTTTGCGATCAAGTTTGAGAAAATCCTGTTATATGTTTGTTATGTGTTTGCATTCACACAGCAAACCTATAATACTATTTTAAAAAATATTTCTAACCTTTCAAGTTGTTTCTTTGGAGCAGGCCTTTGGCTAGACTGCAAGCTACAGTGGTGGACTGCAAGCTGCAGGTAAAAGTGGAGGGATAAAATGGAAAAAACTAATTTTTCCTCATTACCATACAGAATGCAGAATCAAAGCCTTGAGATTTTTTACCCTTTGTTAGGAGAGACAGTGTTCATATACTGTATATTGATATACTGATAATGAGATCTGCCAGCACAGTACAGACAGGGTTAATTATGGCAAAAATGAACTCCCCCTCCCTCTCTTTATCATTACTTCAGGTGCATACTTACCTTGCTATTGTGCCCGCAAACTGTAAGGTTTCTTGACTTTCCTCTGCCAATCTATTCTATTAGAAGGAACCATACGGGAAGCCACTGTGTGCCAAGTGCACTTAACCTTGCATTATGTTGGGTGTTGCATTAAAGCCAGTTAGAACCCTCTGTTTAATTCAGAGCATGACTGAGCATTCAGCCTGACGTTTGTTGACTGCTAAGGTCCACCTCAGTAATGGGCACATCAGACCTCTGCAATAAGATTATTACCTTCACCCAGAGAAAGCAATACTCCCATTCTGCAGTATTGCGGAATATGTTTTTCTACTCATGCTGTGGTTGCCTTAGAACAGTGGTTCTCAACCTTTCTAATGCCGCGACCCCTTAATACAGTTCCTCATGTTGTGGTGACCCCCAACCATAAAATTATTTTCGTTGCTACTTCATAACTGTAATTTTGCAGTGGGAGGAATAGTGCCCCATCATTGGTATCAGTGGGAGGAATAGTGCCCCCATCATTGGTGTCAGTGGTAGGAATAGTGCCCCCATCATTGGTGTCAGTGGTAGGAATAGTGCCCCATCGTTGGTGTCAGTGGTAGGAATAGTGCCCCATCGTTGGTGTCAGTGGTAGGAATAGTGCCCCATCGTTGGTGTCAGTGGGGGGAGGAATAGTGCCCCATCGTTGGTGTCAGTGGGGGGAGGAATAGTGCCCCATCGTTGGTGTCAATGGGAGGAATAGTGCCCCATCATAGGTGTCAGTGGGGGGAATAGTGCCCCATCATTGGTGTCAGTGGGGGGAATAGTGCCCCATCATTGGTGTCAGTGGGGGGAATAGTGCCCCATCATTGGTGTCAGTGGGGGGAATAGTGCCCCATCATTGGTGTCAGTGGGGGGAATAGTGCCCCATCATTGGTGTCAGTGGGGGGAATAGTGCCCCATCATTGGTGTCAGTGGGGGGAATAGTGCCCCATCACTGGTGTCAGTGGGAGGAATAGTGCCCCATCACTGGTGTCAGTGGGAGGAATAGTGTCCCATCACTGGTGTCAGTGGGAGGAATAGTGCCCCATCACTGGTGTCAGTGGGAGGAATAGTGCCCCATCACTGGTGTCAGTGGGAGGAATAGTGCCCCATCACTGGTGTCAGTGGGAGGAATAGTGCCCCATCACTGGTGTCAGTGGGAGGAATAGTGCCCCATCATTGGTGTCAGTGGGGGGAATACGGCCCCATTATTGGTGTCAGTGGGAGGAATAGTGCCCCATCATTGGTGTCAGTGGGAGGAATAGTGCCCCATCATTGGTATCAGTGGGAGGAATAGTGCCCCCATCATTGGTGTCAGTGGGAGGAATAGTGCCCCATCGCTAGCATCAGGGGGAGCAATAGTGCCCCAACATTGGTGTCAGTGGGAGGAATAGTGCCCCATCGTTGGTATCAGAGGGAAGTATAGTGCCCCATCGTTGGTGTCAGTGGGAGGAATAGTGCCCCATCGCTAGCATCAGGGGGAGCAATAGTGCCCCAACATTGGTGTCAGTGGGAGGAATAGTGCCCCATCGTTGGTATCAGAGGGAAGTATAGTGCCCCATCATTGGTGTCAGTGGTAGGAATAGTGCCCCATCGTTGGTGTCAGTGGGGGGAGGAATAGTGCCCCATCGTTGGTGTCAGTGGTAGGAATAGTGCCCCCATCATTGGTGTCAGTGGTAGGAATAGTGCCCCATCGTTGGTGTCAGTGGTAGGAATAGTGCCCCATCGTTGGTGTCAGTGGTAGGAATAGTGCCCCATCGTTGGTGTCAGTGGGGGGAGGAATAGTGCCCCATCGTTGGTGTCAGTGGGGGGAGGAATAGTGCCCCATCGTTGGTGTCAATGGGAGGAATAGTGCCCCATCATAGGTGTCAGTGGGGGGAATAGTGCCCCATCATTGGTGTCAGTGGGGGGAATAGTGCCCCATCATTGGTGTCAGTGGGGGGAATAGTGCCCCATCATTGGTGTCAGTGGGGGGAATAGTGCCCCATCATTGGTGTCAGTGGGGGGAATAGTGCCCCATCATTGGTGTCAGTGGGGGGAATAGTGCCCCATCATTGGTGTCAGTGGGGGGAATAGTGCCCCATCATTGGTGTCAGTGGGGGGAATAGTGCCCCATCATTGGTGTCAGTGGGGGGAATAGTGCCCCATCACTGGTGTCAGTGGGAGGAATAGTGCCCCATCACTGGTGTCAGTGGGAGGAATAGTGTCCCATCACTGGTGTCAGTGGGAGGAATAGTGCCCCATCACTGGTGTCAGTGGGAGGAATAGTGCCCCATCACTGGTGTCAGTGGGAGGAATAGTGCCCCATCATTGGTGTCAGTGGGGGGAATACGGCCCCATTATTGGTGTCAGTGGGAGGAATAGTGCCCCATCATTGGTGTCAGTGGGAGGAATAGTGCCCCATCATTGGTATCAGTGGGAGGAATAGTGCCCCCATCATTGGTGTCAGTGGGAGGAATAGTGCCCCATCGCTAGCATCAGGGGGAGCAATAGTGCCCCAACATTGGTGTCAGTGGGAGGAATAGTGCCCCATCGTTGGTATCAGAGGGAAGTATAGTGCCCCATCGTTGGTGTCAGTGGGAGGAATAGTGCCCCATCGTTGGTGTCAGTGGGAGGAATAGTGCCCCATCGTTGGTGTCAGTGGGAGGAATAGTGCCCCATCGTTGGTGTCAGTGGGAGGAATAGTGCCCCATCGTTGGTGTCAGTGGGAGGAATAGTGCCCCATCGTTGGTGTCAGTGGGAGGAATAGTGCCCCATCGTTGGTGTCAGTGGGAGGAATAGTGCCCCATCGTTGGTGTCAGTGGGGGGAGGAATAGTGCCCCATCGTTGGTGTCAGTGGGGGGAGGAATAGTGCCCCATCGTTGGTGTCAATGGGAGGAATAGTGCCCCATCATAGGTGTCAGTGGGGGGAATAGTGCCCCATCATTGGTGTCAGTGGGGGGAATAGTGCCCCATCATTGGTGTCAGTGGGGGGAATAGTGCCCCATCATTGGTGTCAGTGGGGGGAATAGTGCCCCATCATTGGTGTCAGTGGGGGGAATAGTGCCCCATCATTGGTGTCAGTGGGGGGAATAGTGCCCCATCACTGGTGTCAGTGGGAGGAATAGTGCCCCATCACTGGTGTCAGTGGGAGGAAAAGTGCCCCATCACTGGTGTCAGTGGGAGGAAAAGTGCCCCATCACTGGTGTCAGTGGGAGGAATAGTGCCCCATCACTGGTGTCAGTGGGAGGAATAGTGCCCCATCACTGGTGTCAGTGGGGGGAATACGGCCCCATTATTGGTGTCAGTGGGAGGAATAGTGCCCCATCATTGGTGTCAGTGGGAGGAATAGTGCCCCATCATTGGTATCAGTGGGAGGAATAGTGCCCCATCATTGGTGTCAGTGGGAGGAATAGTGCCCCGTCATTGGTGTCAGTGGGAGGAATAGTGCCCCGTCATTGGTGTCAGTGGGAGGAATAGTGCCCCGTCATTGGTGTCAGTGGGAGGAATAGTGCCCCATCATTGGTATCAGAGGGAAGTATAGTGCCCCATCGTTGGTGTCAGTGGGAGGAATAGTGCCCCATCGTTGGTGTCAGTGGGAGGAATAGTGCCCCATCGTTGGTGTCAGTGGGAGGAATAGTGCCCCATCGTTGGTGTCAGTGGGAGGAATAGTGCCCCATCGTTGGTGTCAGTGGGAGGAATAGTGCCCCATCGTTGGTGTCAGTGGGAGGAATAGTGCCCCATCGTTGGTGTCAGTGGGAGGAATAGTGCCCCATCGTTGGTGTCAGTGGGGGGAGGAATAGTGCCCCATCATTGGTAATAGTGACACCAATGATTGGGCACTATTCCTCCCACTGACACCAATGATACTTACCTTGCTGACCCCTGCTCCAGCCTGGGCTCGCTCCCTCCCTCTCCCATGGTACAAACACTTACCAGTCAGATGGCTTCCTTCTCCGGCCGCTTTCCTCCTCTTCACTCGCTCGTGCTTCGCGGTGCCGCTCGGCTCCTCCTTTCCAAGCTCCACCTCCTCGCCGGTGATTGGCCGCCTGTGTGCCTCTCTTGAGCTACAGTTCCGGCGGCCAATCACCGACGAGGAAGGATTGATCCCGGGGGTGTGTCCAGATGACAGAGACGGCATGTCATCCCGCCCACACCTGCAGACGGATCAAAGAGCGGTGTCTCGGTTCCTAAGGCCATCGGAAATATGTGTTTTCCGATGGTCTTAGGCGACCCCTGGGAAAGTGTCGTTCGACCCCCAAAGGGGTCGCGACCCCCAGGTTGAGAACCGCTGCCTTAGAAGGATGACAAACTACGCACTAACAAATGCTTTAACTACTTGCCCTCCAGAGGACTTACCCCCTTCATGACCAGGCCATTTTTTGCGTTACAGCACTGCGCTACTTTAACTGACAATTGTGCGGTCATGCAACACTGCACCCAAATTAAATTTGTGCCCTTTTTTTCCCACGAATTGAGCTTTCTTTTGGTGGTATTTGATCGCCTGTGCGCTTTTTATTTTTTGCGCTATACAAAAAAAATTGACCGAGGATTTTGAGAGAAAAAAAAAACAATATTTTTGACTTTTTGCTATTAAACATTTCCAGTAAAAAAAATCTAATTTTGTCACAAATTTAGGCCAAAATGTATTCTGCTACATGTCTTTGCTAAAAAAAATCCCAATACGTGTAAATTAATTGCTTTACGTGAAAGTTATAGTGTTTACAAATGGCTATATATATTCTGGGATTTTTTTTTTTTAATTTTTAATAGTAATGGCGACGATCAGCGACTTATAGAGGGACTGCGGCGGGCATTCTGACAATGAGGGGAACTGACTTGGTGTCACTGACATACACAGTGGCACCAATACAGTGATCAGTGCTAAAATAAAGTACTGACACTGTACTAATGGCACTGGGCAGGAAGGGGTTAACATGAGGAGAGATCAATGGGTTAACTGTGTGCTGTTTTACTATGTGCTGTGTCCATGTGCTTCACTATAAGCACACTGCTTACATCCAAACCAGTGTGCATGAGCTGACAGGGAGGAGAACTGTTTTGTATACATACAGTTCTCCTCCCCGGAGATGCTCTGCAATCACCAGGTGCTGGTGAGTAATCACTGGCCGGGATCTGGTGATTGACAGCCGTGAATGGTTGCGTGGGTGGGGCACACACCCTAGCCAGAAATGCAAAATCACATATATATGCGTGATTTTGCGCACCCGTGCCACCCTGTAGCAGTAGTTCTGCAATAGAGCGGTCAGGAAGCGGTTAAAGAACAAATTATTGTCACATTCAACTGCAAAGTATTGTTCGTCATTGACAGAAACAAAAAAAAAAAAAAACAAGCAATATTTGCATTTAAATTTTATATTTAGATTGCTAAATCCGAAAAGATTGCATGAAATTGGTACAATCAGATTGTAACTTGTGTTGCTGGTTTTTAAGAAATAATTTTAGAAACCATAAGGCTGTCTGGTAGGGAAATAATGTCACTGAAAATGAAAGCTTTGTTCAAATTATAACTTTTGAATAATAAATTTAAAGCTGTAACATTTTAACTAAGATTATAACCTATATATTATACAACAAACATTTATATCAAGGTCATCTCTACATATCTGTCAAGTTTAATAACTGCTCCTCAGGCTTTATGCTAAAGAACAGAGCCATTAACTTCATTACTATGAAGTCAGAGGCAACAATTCCGAACATTAGTATATGAAACAGGGAACACATCCAAGAAAAGTTTGTACCTGAACTGATTTGTTGGCAACGCTCCTTCGTGATGTGACAGCCGTGATTATGCTGGGAATGCTTTTTCCGGTTTTACCAAAAGACAAGCTAGTTCTTGACTTGACATCCTGAATCCCCAGACCGATCCCTGCAATGCTGGGAAGACTTTCGGACTTGCTTGTCCTCCTCACATGAAATGAGTGACGGACGTATGTCATAGGTTCCAGTTCTGACAGTATTGGTTCATTCATTCTTGAGGTCCTTTTAAACCTGGCTGTCATTTCGGTATCTGGCACACAGGGGAACTTTCAGCTAACTCTAATACTTAAAGGTTGATTCACAGTTCTGCTTTCTGTAGAATTTTGCATCATTATGGATACTGTGGACGATCCAGGATTACATTTGTAAAACTGCCCCCACTGTGAAGACAAAATGGCCCCATAGATCAATATTTTTCTATTTACAAAAATGTGAAAAATTGACACAACAGGTACAAAATTAAAATTTACGCTTTTGTTACACTCAGTAGAAAGACCCAACTTCAGAGATGCCACAATCTATTCAATGATGGTATTAAGGATGAGGTCAGCGCAAAACACGTGAACCTTTGTCCCCCACTGGGGTAATGTATGGTGTTTTTATGCTGTTTCCTCAAGTTTAATAAAATGGATTTTGGTGTTTCATTGTATCCAGACTCTCCTTTGATCATATGAAATGATGGCAGTTATAGACTGCTGTGCAAGCTATATGTCGCTCAAAGCCACCTCAAGTATTTTTCCACTTTTGCAGACAAATATTTTTGACACTTACTTTACAATTTTTATATTTTCCCATTCCGAAAGTATAGCCTAAAAATTGTTGCTCACCTTCATACCTGAAAAAACGTATTTAGATTTCAATTCTATGCAATGTTAAAGAGAGAGAGGGCTAGTTATGTTTACCATACATAACCCTGTCTATACTGTGCTGGCAGATCTTCATACAGTTGTAAACTAGACTGGCATACTGACTGTTTCTTAAAGCGTAACTTAACCCAAAAGAGGTTGTTCCACTTTTCTGCCTTTCCCCCCCTCCTCCCCCACCTTTGGACACTTTTTTTTCCATGGGGGGGAGCGGGTACCTGGTTTTAATAGATACCTGCTCCCACTTTCGCCAGGATCGTATAGGCCAGTGGTCTTCAAACTGTGGAACCCTTGGGCTGGATGTGGCCCTTTGCTTGCCTTTATCTGGCCCTTGGGGCACTCTTCCATCCACTGACACCAATAATGGGGTCCATGCCTCTCACAGACACCAAAGATGGGGCACTATTGCTCCCACAGGCACCAACGATGGAGCACTATTTCCCCAAGAGACAACAGTGATGGGGTACTATTCCTCCCTTGAAAACCAACAATGGGGCATTATTCCTCCTACTAAAAGCAAAGACATGGCATTATTGGTCCCACTAAAACCAAGGATGGGGCATTGTTTACTTTAACTGACGCTGGGGCTTTTTTTACTCCCACTGGGCACAGTCAGGCCCCATCAAAGCCTAAAGGACAGTAAACTGGTCCTTTGTTTAAAAAGTTTGGTGACCCCTGGTCTATGCTATTCAAGTTGAAGTTCACCCTCTCCATTTGCCTACAGTTTCTGGGACACACACGAGGGGGCTCACACATGCGCAGTGGGATGGTGACTGTAAAGCCATGGGATCGGGGTCCCAAAGACAGACAGAGAACCAGCCTAGGTGAGTACAGCACTGGATCCCTGGACAGGTAAGTGTCCTTTTATTAAAACTCAGCAGCTACAGTATTTGCACCTGCTGACTTTTAATTTTTTTTGGGGGGGAGACCGAAGCTCCTTTTAACATCTTGAAGTCTTGAAGTTTCAACAGTTCACCATCTGAATAAAAATATGCAGTCAAAGAGCTCCAGTAGGTTAAAAACATTGTGGGGTTTAGAAAATGTTTGCCTGGTTTAAATGCCATACCTGTAGGTCACCCGATGGCACCCCTCAAAACCTGCCCAAAAAACTCCCATTGTAAATGATCAGCCCTGTCCTTCCTAGAAGTTAGGACACACCATACATTGAGCACTTCTCGTAACATCACAGGAGTGAGCATGTTCAAAAACCACACATGCCACACTGATAGAGAGCATCCTAGCTTCTAGGCAGAACAGGGCTGATCACTTACAATAAGAGTTTTTTTTGTAATTAACATTTTTATTAAGTTTTCCACACGTAAACATGTACATGACATTTTAAAGAAAAATAAAAATAAAGAGAAGGAAAAGGATCATCGATGATAACAACATGAGCAGAAAGAAAAAAAAATAGTAGCATACAATGACAAGAAAACAACAGTGGAAGGATAATCAAGGCTGCACATGTCAAGCAGGTTGAACAGAGGTATAAACATCCCACGGGTTCCATATTGCTTCAATAAGAGTTTTTCAGCCAGACTTTAGCCTAGAGGCATTTAAACTAAGTAATATTTTTCTAAGCTTAACAGTGTTTTCTAACCTGCTGAGGCCCCTTGAATGCACAGCAAATTTCTTTCAAAAGGCGAACTTAGCCTTTAAAGATGGGTTCATTGTATTTTATGCACTTTTATGATTAAGGATCCATGCACACTGGCACTCTGCTAAATGCTTTTCTCCTGGCAGGAAAAAAAACCCCATTTATGCGCATCAAGCCCTTGAGCGTTCTTAATTTTATTGGGCAGAATATAAATTTATTCTGGCTATTGAAATGAAAAAAGCTCTAAAAACACGTCTAGCACTTACGCACATTTACACACATTTTTGCAACATTTGGCATTTTTTTGTTATAACACACAAGGAAAGTTTTTTCTCTGCCTCTAAGTTCCTCTAAACACCTATGTGGGCACGGGCACATAGGCTAACATGTAGGAGCTTTTAGAAGCAGGAAAAAAAAACAGCAAAACTTCTCTAACAGTGGCAATTGTTATGCCCAGTGTGGATGGACCCTTAAGATTACTGGATGGAATAGCCCAGTAGTGACCTAATTATTGTGCTGTTGCACCTACACTGTCCAATTAAAAGGCAGGTGTAAGTTCTGGAGCAGACTGCACTGACTGTAAGTGAGGACCTGCTGGTTCACTTCTATTCTATTAGGTAACCCTAATGCAATAAAAAGATACAAAGAAAGAGGGAAGTAGTAGTATCCTTTAAAAATAGAAAGGTGTCATCAGCTTATAGAACTATCTTCTATTTGTTTCATCTCTCCTACACTCAGCAATTCCTGGGCATTCCCTAAACAAAATAGCCAATGGTCCAATGTGAGTGCAGTTAAAAGAAATGAAAGGGGCCACCACTGTCAGGTACTCAGGTAGGATATATAGGGGCTGAGCGTTCTCCATTAATATTCACCTGTGCTGATGGAGCAAAGTAGAGGACTTTAACCTAGAAAATAAAAGTGGGACCACCAATGTCAGGTATTCGGGTAGGATATATAGGGGCTGAGCGTTCTCCATTAACATTCACCTGTGCTGATGGAGTAGAGTAGAGGATTTTAACCTAGACAATAAACTTGGGACCACCAATGTCAGGTACTCGGGTAGGATATATAGGGACTGAGCATTCTCCATTAGTATTCACCTGTGCTGATGGAGTAGAGTAGAGGACTTTAATCTAGAAAATAAACTTGGGACCACCAATGTCAGGTACCAAGGGTAGGATATATAGGGGCTGAGCGTTCTCCATTAATATTCACCTGTGCTGATGGAGTAGAGTAGAGGACTTTAATCTAGAAAATAAACTTGGGACCACCAATGTCAGGTACCTCGGGTAGGACATATAGGGGCTGAGCGTTCTCCATTAATATTCACCTGTGCTGATGGAGTAGAGTAGAGGATTTTAACCTAGACAATAAACTTGGGACCACCAATGTCAGGTACTCGGGTAGGATATATAGGGGCTGAGCATTCTCCATTAGTATTCACCTGTGCTGACGGTGTAGAGTATAGGACTTTAATCTAGAAAATAAACTTGGGACCACCAATGTCAGGTACCTCGGGTAGGATATATAGGGGCTGAGCGTTCTCCATTAATATTCACCTGTGCCGATGGAGTAGAGTAGAGGACTTTAATCTAGAAAATAAACTTGGGACCACCAATGTCAGGTACCTCGGGTACGATATATAGGGGCTGAGCGTTCTCCATTAGTAATCACCTGTGCTGATGGAGTAGAGTAGAGGACTTTAATCTAGAAAATAAACTTGGGACCACCAATGTCAGGTACCTCGGGTAGGGTATATAGGGACTGAGCATTCTCCATTAATATTCACCTGTGCCGATGGAGTAGAGTAGAGGACTTTAATCTAGAAAATACACTTGGGACCACCAATGTCAGGTACCTTGGGTACGATATATAGGGGCTGAGCATTCTCCATTAATATTCACCTGTGCTGATGGTGTAGAGTAGAGGACTTTAATCTAGAAAATAAACTTGGGACCTATGCCAAATGAGGATGGACCCCCACAGGTAAGGATACTTGATACTGAAGACCTTGGCTGCATCCAACAACAGTTTTACCATGTTACCCAAATCATCGGGAGGGTGTTGTATGTTAGGACAATCTCTCCTAAGATGTATGGAGGTAGAGCAATCCAGGATAAAGCCTGACTGATCTGCATATATGAGCTTATGTAACAGTGCAATAATGCAATCTGCATGGCCCTTCTCTAGAGTTTATGGTTGCATTAAGCAAGGAATTGGGCTTACCGGAGTTTGGTAAAGTGGTATCTTTGCGTGGATTTGGTATTACTACAATATTAGATGTATCTTGTAGGCTGTTAAACAAGATAAAAAGAATAACTTCAATGTATTCCTTTTATAACGTGGCCGTTAGGCCATCAATGCTCGGGGCTTTATTAGATGGTAACAAAGTCATAGCCTCTAACAGTGTTATGGGAGCATTAAGTCTCTCCCGTTCATGAGTCATTAACGGGGGAAAAGGAATATCCTCCAGGGACTTAAGCAAATCCTGGTAATACTAACTAATTAGGGAAGTGTACAGCTTTTTTTTTGGTACCTGTGGGCCAAACTTTAGCTTGAATCGCCTAGGCCTCATGTATCAAACACAAGGTCCAAGGGGCAGAATCAGGCCCACCAGGTAATTTCATGTGGCCCTTGCACCTCTCCTGCAGCTGTGGCACCCCCCTTGTCTCAACCCCTACCTTGTCTCAGCAGTGGGTGAGTAGCAGGGAGAAGGGAGGAGAGAACTGCTCTGCCAGATCCTACGCATCTCCATGCAACCGCAGAGAGGCGTGTTTTTGCCCCTGTATCAGAAGTTGGCAGCAGAGGACTTAATTCCTCCTACAGAATCTGTGCCTCTCTATGGAACCACAGCACCCCATCATCTTTGCCTTTCCTAGTCTCAGCATTCAGCGAACTCTGGCAACTGGCTCCGGCCCTCCTCTGATCCTCCTCCAGACCCTGCACTTTCTGCTTCCCAGCTGCAAATCAGTAATAATCGAATGCAGAGGCAATTATTAAATATGATTAGAGTAGATATTAGTGGTGCACTGAAATGAAATCTGAAAATTTAGGATGCACTTGGCCGAAACCGAAATGGACAGTTTTTATGAAAATATATACTTTTTATACATATATATTCAACTTTTTAATTATTATCATGAATTTAAATGAATATGAATTTAAAAATACAATCCAGTAATGTAGAATAACTTTTATGGAAAGAAACACACAAAAATTGGAAAGAAAATAAAATGAAATATATATATATAATTAAAAAAATTAAAAATAGGCATTTTTGCATTGAAGTCAATAGGGGGCATTTTCGCATTGAAGTCAATGAGACACGATTTTGCATTGAAGTCAACATAATGCAATTTTGTATTGAAGTCAATAGGGGCATTTTTGCTTTAAAGTCAATGAGACTCACTTTTGCATTGAAGTCAATGGGATGCAAATTTGCTTTGACGTCAATAGGAGGCGTGTTTGCATTGAAGTCAGTGGGATGCAATTTTGCATTGCAGTCAATTATCAATATCGGCACTTTTTTTTTCTATTGGCAAGATGCAGATAACCCTATTTTCGGCTGATATATCAGTGGATCACTAGTAGATATAGTCTTACAGATATAACCGGTCCTTTGAGGGCAACCATGATGCTGATGTGGCCAGGCATAAAATGGAGTTTGACACCCCTGGCTTATGCAATCCGAGCAGAAGTGGGAACGGCTACCTGTCAAAACTGGGCACCTGCCCCCCCCCCAAAAAAAATATTCCAAATATGGTAGAGGCGTGGGGGAGGAGGAGGAATAGTGGAACATCTCCTTTTCGGTAATGTTCTGTTTAAAAAAAAAAATGAGCAGTATAATAAACCTGGTAAAGGATACTTGCTGCAAGTTTCATTGTTTAAATAAGGACAGTTCTATACTGAAAGTCATTAACCCTTGCTGCCATCAACTGACACTGTGTCCCAACTGTTTATACCATCCCCAGGCCACCTATGTGCACAAGGTGTTTGGCTAGGTTGACACAGGTAAGGCTGAACAAGAAATCACCGGCATAAGCAGCAATCTTTTAGTCATTGTGGAGTAGCTGGAGCCCTGTTATGGAAGGGTTGGATCGTACCTTACACAGAAAAGGCTCAAGAGTAGGGATAAAGATTAAAGGGGAGAGGGGGCATCCCTGTCAAGTTCCATTGGACAGTGGAAAATAATCTGAGCGAGTTTCATTCATTTTCACTGCGGTCATAGAATGGGAGTATAGTGCAGAAATCCATATTGACATATGAGTACCCAATGCCACATGCTCCAAAGTGACCAGCAAGAACTGCCAATCTACTCAATCGAAGGCCTTCTCAGCGCCGGTGGACAATAGTGGAGAGGCTGGGCCCTCAATCGAGCAGAGTAGATCAGGTCAGCAACCTTCGTAGTGTTATCTCTCGCCTCTCTCTGGGGGACAAAGCCAACCTAGTCAGCATGTATGAGCTCGGGAACATATGGGAGCAACCTATTTGCTATGATCTTGGAAAATAATTTGAGATCAACATTGAGAAGGCAATCGGTCTATAGTTGCAGCATCGAGTGTGATCCTTGTCCGGTTTAGGGATAACAGTGATGTGTGCCATTAGGAAGTCAGGAGAGGGGGGTCTCTGAAAGTTTTGTAACAAGATAAAGTCACACCATCTGGACCAGGTGCTTTATACGTTTTAGTAGAGGCAATAGTGATATCCATCTCCTCTGTGGTTATAGGGCCCTCCATTTCCTCACAAGTCTGTGGAAGTAGGGAAGGCATACCAGAAGTTGCCAAGAAGGAGGCTATTAGCTCCTGCCGTTGTGCAAAGTGTTGGGGAGGGTTTTCATGCAGATTATAAAGATTATGATAAAATCACTGAAATGCCTTGGTGATTGTGGATGAATCCATAGCCTTGTACCCACCCTAGGTAGTTATTTGCATTATCATTGATTTCATTTGGGTGCCCCAAAGGGCTTAAACCCAAACTCATAAAATGACTGGAGGCATCTACGGAGTTTATCTTGTATGGTTACCCCTATTAACTGATCCAGTTCTCTCAACTGCCACAACTCCCTTTGTGTAGACAATGCTAGGGATTGTTTGTGAACTATATCCAATCACCTAATACTATACTTCTTTCTCTCATTCTATATTTCTATCTTTCTTTCTCTCTCTCTCTCTCTCTCTCGCTCTGTCTTTTCTTTCTTTCTCTCTCTCTCTCTTTCTCCCGCTTCTCTCCTTCCTTCTTTCTATATTTCTTTCTTTCTATATTTCTCTCTTTCTTTCTATCTCTCTCTTTCTCCTGTTTCTCTCATTCCTTTCTTTTTTTTCTATATTTCTCTCTTTCTTTCTTTCTCTTTCTTTGTCTCCTGTTTCTCTCCTTCCTTTTTCTCTTTCTATATTTCTCTCTCTCTCTTTCTTCTGTTTCTCTCCTTCCTTCTCTCTTTCTATATTTCTTTCTTTCTATATTTCTTTCTTTCTTTCTCTATTTCTCTTTCTTTCTCTCTCTTTCTGTTTCTTTCTTTCTCTCTCTCTCTTTGTCTCCTGTTTCTTTCCCTTTCTCTCTCCTGTTTTTCTCCTTCCTTCCCTTCCTTTCTCTCTTTCTATATTTCTCTCTCTGTCCTGTTTCTCTCCTTTCTTTCTTTCCTTCCCTCTCTCTCTGTCTCCTGTTTCTCTCCTTTCTTTCTTTCCTTCTCCCTCTCTGTCTCCTGTTTCTCTCCTTTCTCTTTATTTCTCTTTCTTTCTCTCCTTCCCTCTCTCTCTGTCTCCTGTTTCTCCCCTTTCTTTCTTTCTGTCCTTCTCTCTCGCTCTCTCTCTGTCTCCTGTTTCTCCCCCCCCCCACCTCTCTCTCTCCCCCCACCCCCCTCTCTCTCTCCTGTTTCTCTCATTTCTTTCTCTATTTCTCTTTATCTCTCTATCTCCTGTTTCTTTCTTTCTCTCTATCTCTCTTTGTCTTCTGTTTCTCTCCTTCCTTCCTTCCTTCCTTCCTTCCTTTCTCTCTCTCTCTTTCTTTCTCTTTCTATATTTCTTTCTTTCTCCCTCTCTTCCCTCCTTTCATTCTCTCTCTCTCTCTCTCTCTCTTCCCTCCTTTTATTCTTTGTCTATTTCTCTCTCTTCCCTCCTTTCATTCTTTATCTATTTCTCTTTCTCCTGTTTCTCAACTTTCTTCCTATATTTCTTTATCTCATTCTATATTTCTCTTTTTTTCTATACTTGTCTTTCTCTCCTTTCTTGGGGTTGCTCAGTCCAAATTCCCCGGGCCCATTTTTTGTCCCAGTCCGGGCCTGAATGCTATAAATGTGTTTATGCGAATCAAAGGAGGCTTTAGAATTCTGCTCCTGTGCGAATGAGCCCGTACAGTTTGTTATGCAGCCTGGTCTGCATTTGAATGGGAATAATGCCGTTTATATACAAGAAATACCTGATATAGTGCAGTCAGACCACATACAGATATCACAATACAAGATCTCCCCTGAGAGAGGTCATTTAAATACCAGTACACAAGGCAATCTACCATTTGCTGAAGGACTACAACATGCTGAGACTTGTAGTGCTCCAACAACCATAGGTTGGCCATGTATACTCCTCATCCCCCCCAGCGCCCCCCATTATCTGTAATAAATACCGGCCTCAGCAGGGTGTCCAGGGTGTGTCCCCCGATAAATCCAGGCTCAGGCTCCGCCCTCTTCCCGTTGCTATGAGACCAATGGACGCTGAACAGGCTAGGCCGCTGCACTGCGGCAAGCCAACCAAGCTCGATGCAGCCAAACTTAGTGACGTCGCCCCCTTTCCTCTACAATACTCCTGGCCGCAGTCTCAGCGGTCTGTCCTTTCCTGCCTTGTCATTGGCTGGCACCCCCAAGCTTCGATAATCTGGTTGGTGCAGAAGCCCGCAGGTGTGGGAAAAGCGAGGTAGGTTGTTCCATACACATCAGTGTCCCGGCTCCTGGGTTATTCTGCGGATGGTGCAGGTGGCAGCGCTGGCACGGAGGTAATTGGAAGTCAATGGCAGGGACACGCCCCTCCCTTCTAATGGTCATCATTATGTATATATGGGAGGATGGGATATCTATAGCACCGTGCGCCTGTCATTGCAGCCATTGTCTTCATCATCACATAGAGATCTATGTGCGATCCTGTGCGGGATCACAGCTATTCTATTCTAGAGAATGGTGGTCACACAGAGCACGATGTGATTGAATGAGCACCGATGACATAGAATGGATGGAACTATTGTTAGGATTGGTGTGAGTCCATGGCTCAGCATACACACACATTGCTGTTTTGTGTACTGAGTGCCTACCTACTGTGTGCCTACCTACTGTGTGCCTACCTAATGTGCGCCTACCTACTGTGCACCTACCTACTGTGCGCCTGGGTACTGTGCGCCTGCCTAATGTGCGCCTACGTACTGTGTGCCTACGTACTGTGCGCCTACCTAATGTGCTCCTACCTACTGTGTGCCTACCTACTGTGTGCCTACCTACTGTGCGCCTACCTACTGTGCTCCTACCTACTGTGCGCCTACCTACTGTGCGCCTGTCTAATGTGCGCCTACGTACTGTGTGCCTACGTACTGTGCGCCTACCTACTGTGCTCCTACCTACTGTGTGCCTACCTACTGTGTGCCTACCTACTGTGCGCCTACCTACTGTGCTCCTACCTACTGTGTGCCTACCTAATGTGTGCCTACCTACTGTGTGCCTACGTACTGTGCGCCTACGTACTGTGTGCCTACCTACTGTGCGCCTACCTAATGTGCGTCTACGTACTGTGTGCCTACCTACTGTGTGCCTACCTAATGTGCGCCTACCTAATGTGTGCCTACCTACTGTGCGCCTACATACTGTGTGCCTACCTAATGTGTGCCTACGTACTGTGCGCCTACCTAATGTGCACCTACGTACTGTGTGCTCTATGTACTGTGTGCCTGTGTACTGTGTGCATATCTACTGTGTGCCTGTGTACAGTGCGCCTACGTACTGTGTGCCTGTGTACCGTGTGCCTCTGTACTGTGTGCCTACGTACTGTGTGCCTGTGTATTGTGTGCCTACCTACTGTGCTCCTGTGTACTGTGTGCCTACATACTGTGTGCCTGTGTACCGTGTGCCTATCTACTGTGTGCCTGTGTACTGTGTCAATTTCTGTCCTAGGGTGCCAAACCCTGCTGCTTAGGTTAGGGAGTTTCTTTCTTTCTCTTTTTTTTTTAAATCAGTACAAGGCACAGTACTTAAAGTGGTTGTAAACGTCAGCCATGAAATATGAACAAAGCATATCCCTCTAGTGTGTACTTGTCTTAATCCAGAGCACTAGGTGCCATTTCTGTCCGTTGCTTCCTTCTTCTGTTATCAGCATGAATCACTTCTGACAAGTTTTTGTGACACCACTAGAAAATTGGTGACAGGGGAGGGACTTCCTGCAGATTGACAGCCTCAGCTCTGTTTCTGTGAGCTGTGTGGTGGGGTGTGTGTCTAAAGAAGCAGCAATACAATGGCTAGCTACCATTGCTGATCACTGTCTGAAAAAATGTGAAGAATAGTATATCGTACCTGCTTAGGCCCCCTTGAAGTCTGGGGCCCTGGGCAGCTGCCTGTTCTGTCTGTGGGAACAGCATAATCATTGGCGGAACTACTGTGAACAAATGGCTATAGCTGCACATTGGAATGTTTCTGGGCCTCATCATCCTGTATGCCTCTTTTCCTTGCTGAGGTTTCTGATGTAATTGGTTGCCATCAGAATATTCATCGCATATGAAATTGTGTGGTGGCTGTAGATGACATTGTAGATACAATATAAAAATGACATTTCGTATGTCTTGGATAATGTCACATCCTGACACACTTGATGCATTTCTGAATATATTGACAAATATTGGGTACATTTATATGGTAAAGCAAGTGAGTTGGAATAAATTCATTAGATGAAGTTGGGTTGTGGAATCTGTGTTATAATTGTACAACTCTAACTGATGTTCCCAATGACAGCCAGTATCAGTAGTAGAGTGTTCTAATGTGTTAGCCATCAATTAATGCAGAAAGGTTGAAGTTTAGGTGATACCCTTTACAGACTTACTTAAATTATTAACTGCTTGACTTCCAGAAGGTTTTACCCTCTTCATGACCAGCACAATTTTTTTTGCTATTCAGCACTGTGCTACTTTAACTGTCAATTGCTCAGTCATGCAACACTGCACCCAAATTATATATTTTTTTCACATAAATAAAGCTTTCTTTTGATGGTATTTGATCACCACTGGGTATTTTATTTTTTATTGTATAAACACAAAAAGACAGAATATATATATATATATACAGTTGTGTTCAAAATAATAGCAGTCAGACATCACTAACTTGATCAATCACTGTTTTTGGTAGAAATGATATTTCTACATGGCAAATAATTTACTAGCAGGTGTAGTAGAGTAATAGAAATCCAACAGACCAACAGTCATGACATGCATGCTGCTGATTCTGTGTAATTGAATCACTAATTGAAAGGGGCATGTTCAAAATAATAGCGGTGTGGAGTTCTATTAGTGAGGTCATTCATTCTTTGAAAAACAGGTGGCAATTATTGCCCTTATTTAAGGAAGGAAGGCAGCAAATGTTGTACATGCTGCTTACAGTGCATTTCTCTCTGAAATTCTGAGGAAAATGGGTCGTTCCAGACATTGTTCAGAAGAACAGTGTACCTTGATTAAAACGTTGATTGGAGAGGAAAAAACATATAAAGAAGTGCAGAAAATGATAGGCTGCTCAGCTAAAATGATCGCAAATGATTTAAAATGGCAACCAAAACCTGAAAGACGTGGAAGAAAGCGAAAAACTACCATTCGAATGGATAGAATAGCCAAAATGGAAGGACTCAGCCAACAATCAGCTCCAGGAAGATCAAAGAAGGTGTAAAGTTACCTGTGAGTACTGTTACAATTAGAAGATGCCTATGTGAAGCCAAGCTATCTGCAAGAAGTCCCCGCAAAGTCCCACTGTTGAAAAAAAGACATGTGCTGAACAGGTTACAATTTGCCAAAGAGCACATTGACTGGCCTAAAGAGAAATGGCGCAACATTATGTGGACTGATGAAAGTAAGATTGTTCTTTTTGGGTCTAGTGGCCGGAGACAGTTTGTCAGACGACCCCCAAACACTGAATTCAAGCCACAGTACACTGTGAAGACAGTGAAGCATGGTTGTGCAAGCATCATGATATGGGGATGTTTCTCATACTACGGTGTTGGGCCTATTTATCTCATACCAGGGATCATGGATCAGTTTGAATACATCACAATACTTGAAGAGGTCATGCTGCCTTATGCTGAAGAGGAAATGCCCTTGAAATGGATGTTCCAACAAGACAACGACCCCAAACACACCAGTAAACGTGCAACATCTTGGTTCCAGACCAACAAGATTGACGTTATGGAGTGGCCAGCCCAATCCCCGGATCTTAATCCAATAGAAAACTTGTGGGGTGACATCAAAAATGCAGTTTCTGAGGCAAAACCAAGAAATAGAGAAGAACTGTGGAATGTAGTCCAATCATCCTGGGCTGGAATACCTGTTCACAGGTGCCAGAAGTTGGTTGACTCCATGCAACACAGATGTACAGCAGTTCTCAGAAACAGTGCTTATACAACTAAATATTAATTAAGTGATTCAAAGGAAAGCAAAATCTTCAAACATTTTTCAGTTTATATAGTGAATGTTTGAGTTTGTAAAGAAGAATACAAACACTGCTATTTTTTTGAAAAGTCTAATATTCACTTTTCTTCAATTTTTTTAGAGGAACAACACAAATTTGATATATTTTTCTTCATGTTTTGATTTGGAATAGAATGTGTAATGTTCCCAATGCATTTGTGTGTATGGAAATAAAAGCTATTAGAAGGATTTTGAGCTTTATTCACTTTTTTCAACACACTGCTATTATTTTGAACACAACTGTGTGTGTGTATGTATATATATATATATATATATATATATATTATGTGACAGTATGAACGGCAAGGTGATGGATGAACGATATGTGTCACCTCGCATGAGATCATACGGTGAGGTGTAAGGTGGAGTCCACTCCGGGTTTTTGGGGCCACAATGGCAGAGGTGGTTCCGAACCAGAGTTTGAACTCCACTAATGACCACCAACAGGTGATACAAAAAGGGCAGGGCTGGAGCAAGGAGTTGCTTGTGGCCTGGGACTCAGAGAGGTATTCTGAGAGAGCTGTGTGTATGGACTATACCTACAAGAAAAGGTTTGCTGTTATTTTGTTTTGGTGACAGGGAGAAGCCCTTCACCTCTGAGAGAGGAATCATCTTCTGTTTAGTTAGTGCCTGGATGGCAAGGGTTTATTTTGATGTTTTGTTTATTTTGATATTTCTTGCAAACCTTTTTAATAAAACTGACAACCAGTCAGATTTTGACGAAAGCCTGCTGTGTGGTCTACCTTTGTCCCAGGGAAGGAGATCCCCCCCCCCCCCCACCTGAACTAACCCCCACAATATATATATATATATATATATATTCTACTCTCTGTTCTAAAACATATCCAGTAAAATCAACATTTCTTCATAAATTTAGGTCAAAATGTATTTTGCTACATGTTTTTGGTGAAAAAAAACAATTGCAATAAGTGTAGATTAATTGGTTTGTGTAAACATTATAGCGCCTACAAACTATGGTATATACTTGAATTTAGGCAGCTTTAGATGCTATACTTGTAATGGCCGTGATCAGCGAGTTATAGTGTGACTGTGATAGTGTGGTGAGTAATCTGACATTAACAGACACTGGCTGGGAAGGACTCCTGAGAGCTGTGATTGGCTGCAGGGAGTGCATATCCATTAAATTGATATCGCAGAAGATTGCCATACTTTAATCTGTGGAGACCTGTGGGATACCCAAATCCATCCGGGGATGGATGTAATCACAAAGCGCATTTGACCTGTATAATTTATGGGTTAATCTTTGAGGTGAGCATGCAGGCTGGAAGTTGGTGGAGCACGTGTGGTGGATTATTAAATACACTTGGAAGTCACCTGTCAATTGTCTGTATTTGAAAAGTTTGGGGCAAAAAAGGGCTGTACCATTTATTTATTTGAATATCGACCTTGGGAATTATGTTCACATTTGTCATTATCTATTTTTTCACTTTATTTAATGATTATTAGCAATATTTGTTCTGGAAGGTGCTCAGCCGGGTTTTTATTCTTATACTCATAATACATTGATTCCATTTTACGCCTTTGTCCTTATTTTGTGAGAGGTTTATTCACCATCATTCACTTATATGGTATTTTAGTGACACGTTCCATTCGGTGTGTACATTTTACTTTTATCAATTCAATTTTATTTTTTAGGAAGAGCTTTGTCAGGTTTTTATTTTTTTTTTTTTTCACTTCTTATTGAGCATTTTTTTTCTAGTGATTTTATAGCATTGCTTCATGCATATAAAGTTTTTTAAGGGGCTCTGCCAGGTGTTTTTGTTTTTCACTTATTTGTTTTAATCTCTTGCTGAGTCTTTTTTTTATTTACTTTTTTATCTGGTTTATCACATAGATTTTCCATTGTAAGGCTATTTGGGAATTGGTGGGAGCTGCACAGCACAGTTTACTCTGTGTTTTTGTTAATGTGGGAACACATTTGGGTGTCTGCAGCATCTTATTCTATATGTATGATCATATATGTACTCCCTTTTTTTTTTTATTTATTTTTCAGTGGCACTGCATAAGAGTTTCTTTTGATTTTAAGTTATCCCAAAAGTCTCCATCTTTAATAAGTTAAAGAAGACCTGGTTCACAACAATGCATTTTTTAGTGCTTTTTGCACTACAGTCCATTTAACATGGTTTCCTATGGGACTTGTTCACATCTATGCGTTTTTGAGCTGCTGTGTTTTTGGAAAGGGTCAAGGACTTTTCTAAACACAAAAAGCAGCATTTTTGCTACAATAGAGTTCAGTGGAGAAGCTGCTGAAACACATGTAGTGCATTTTTTCCATGCTTTTGTCGTGGTTTTGTCTCTTTTTTTTTTTTTGCCATGCTTTGTGTTGTTGTTCTGCCCAGCAACAAAAAAATTTCCACTTTAACAAAAAAAAAGCTGAAAAAAAAGTAATACATGGTACAAATGTGCATGCAAAAACGTGTTGTAAAAAGCACTGCAAAATGGACAAAAAGCACAATGCATTGGTGTGAATCAGGCCGAACTCTCACTTCCATTTTTATTAAAGTGTTTTGCTTCCCAGAGGACATAATACATGTAGTAATTTGTCCTATCTCTTTTAGGCTAGCTGTGAGGTCAGACAGGGTGTTACTCCAACCCAGGGGCGGACTGACCATTTGAGCACTTGGGCACTGCCCTAGGGTCAGTAGGGGGCCCCATGAAATGCCCCTGGTACCTTTTTATAGGCTTTTTTGGGTGTGCTTTGAGTGTGAGCAAGGACACGGGGGCCCCATGATCCCCTATTGCCCGGGGGCCCCATGAGTTGTCAGTCTGCCCCTGCTCCAACCTCCAGGTCTGTACAACAACACAGCTAGCAAGGAAGATTTGACAAATGCCTCTTTTGTTTCCAAGCACTTACCCAGTGGCATGCAACACTTCCGCTGGCAAGTCACCCTCCCTCTGCATTCCTAAGGCCTCTTACACACATGAGTAAAAAAATAGCAAATTTTTCACTGCTCTGGATATACACTAAATTGCCAAAAGTATTGGGACGCCTGCCTTTACAAGCACATGAACTTTAATGGCATCCCAGTCTTAGTTTGAGGGTTATTGAGTTGGCCCACCCTTTGCAGCTATAACAGCTTCAACTCTTCTGGGAAGGCTGTCCACAAGGTTTAGGAGTGTGTCTATGGGAATGTTTGACCATTCTTCCAGGAGCACATTTGTGAGGTCAGGCACTGATGTTGGACAAGAAGGCCTGGCTCTCAGTCTCCACTCTAATTCATTCCAAAGGTGTTCTGTTGGGTTGAGGTCAGGACTCTGTGTAGGCCAGTCAAGTTCCTCCACCCCCAAACTCACTCATCCATGTCTTTATGGACCTTGCTTTGTGCACTGGTGAACAGTCATGTTTGAAAAGGAAGGGGCCATCCCCAAACTGTTCCCACAAAGGTGGGGGCAAAATGTCTTGGTATGCTGAAGCCATAAGAGTTCTCTTCACTGGAACTAGGGGGCCAAGCCCAACCCCACACCATAACCCCCCCTCCACCAAACTTTACACTTGGCGCAATGCAGTCAGGCAAGTACCGTTCTCCTGGCAACCAAACCCAGACATGTCCATTGGATTGCCAGACGGAGAAGTGTGATTCATCACCCCAGAGAACATGTCTCCACTGCTCTAGAGTCCAGTGGTGGCATGCTTTATACCACTGCATCTCGCGCTTTGCACTTGGTGATGTAAGGCTTGGATGCAGCTGCTCGGCCATGGAAACCCATTCCATGAAGCTCTCTATGCACTGTTGTACTAATCTGAAGGCCACATGAAGTTTGGAGGTCTTTAGCTATTGACTCCGCAGGCAGTTGGCAACTTCTGCACACTCTGCACTTCAGCATGCGCTGACCCCGCTCTGTCATTTTACGTGACCTACCACTTTGTGGCTGAGTTGCTGTTGTTCCCAGTTGCTTCCACTTTGTTATAATACCACCAACAGTTGACCATGGAATATTTAGTAGCAAGGAAATGTCACAGATGGACTTATTGCACAGGTGGCAATCTATCAGGGGACCATGCTTGAATTCACTGAGCTCCTGAGGGCGACCCATTCTTTCAAAAATGTTTGTAGAAGCAATCGGCATGCCTAGGTGCTTGATTTTATACACCTGTGGCCATGGAGGTGATTGTAACACCTGAATCCAATGATTTGGAGGGGTGTCCCAATACTTTTGGCAATATATTATTATTATACAGTATTTATATAGCGCCAAAGGGTATGCTCAGCGCTGTACAGTAGCAAGGCGACAGAACATGAGACAAGACAGTAACACTACAATACACAAGGGGTTCGAGGGCCCTGCTCTTTCGAGCTTATAACCTAGGAGATATAGTGTAGATGCATTGTCATCTGTGGAACCATACACACAGCTGTGTAATGATGAGTAATAGAGAGCAAATAAGGGAAACAAAATAGAAATTTTTACAATTGAATGCAGTAATTTATGTACGTACGCATGTTTACACGCCTTTATGCATGTTTATAAATGCATAAACATGCAAATATTGCAATACTGGTACTGAAGAATTTTACGCTTGTATATGCTTATGCACCTTTATGTGCATTTACGCAAGGTCATTACGGAACATTTTACTAATTTTTTTTAACAAGATCCTGAGTATAAACATCTGCAGCGGGTGTCAATGTAAAGCTAACACCCCAAACGCTGGCCACAAATGCAGTGCATTTGCCTGCACCAGATCGCATGGTGCAGAAGCACCATGCGATCTGGTTGCTCCTCATTTTGTAAAGTAGTGCATGCAGTACTTTTGCTGCAGTCTGGCATGATTTCAGCCCATTGAAATGAATGGGCTGAAATAGCACTGCACCTGGGTCACATGTAAATCGCACAGAAACACACAGCATGTTCCAGTGTGATTCATGGTGTGAACTGACCCTAAAATGGAGATAGGACAGTGCAAAAATTGTTTAATGCTACAAAGTAAGAATAGGAAGAAAAAAGTTACATTTTATTTAAACAAGGTGAAACATTGTAACAGCAAACAAAGACCAACACATAGGTTTTGAAGACAAGTACAAATTGTATCCCAATGGCTATGCATGCCTATATAAGACCCCATTCACACCTGTGTCATGCACTTACGCGTGTTTATTCATGCTTATGCACTTTTCTTGCGTTGTTTTGTTTTGTTTTTTTGCACATTTGTCATGCAAAAGCTTTGGGCAGCCAATTCCCTTTACAACAAATGCACCAAAGTAGCTCCTGCACCTTTTTTGGTGCAGTAAGTCTTGCATATTTTTGTGCTGCAGGTTTTGACACCTTTGCCGCATGTTTTGTCATGCAACAAAATGCATGCTTGCTAGCCAAATTTAGGGTACCACATAATATTAATGGCACCGCAAAAGCGAAGCATGTTTTGGTGTTTCCAAGATTGAGCAAAGAAATGCGTATTCCTGCACACGTTCCTCCGCATGCGCAGGTGTAAATGGGGCCTAATTGTAATCACCCAAAAATGCAAGTACAAGGTGAGAAATGATCAGTTTAAATATCCTAGTAGTGAGCCGTGCAGTAACGAAGTGCGCAAATGTATACTATATTGATAAAAACCAGAATGGATTCTCCTGAGATTTTCTGCATAAATTGGAGAGTGTATGGTAGACCGCAGGTCTGTGTCCTATTTACTGCGCCTATCACTCAGACTGGTTTGAGGGGTGTGTGTGTGTAGATGCACCTGCACATACAGTGCCTTGAAGAAGTATTCATACCCCTTGAAATTTTCCACATTTTGTCAAGTTACAACCAAAAACATAAATGTATTTTATTGGGATTTTGTGTGATAGACCAACACAAAGTGGCACATAATTGTGAAGTGGAAGGAAAATGCTAAATGATTTTAAAACATTTTTTACAAATACATATCTGAAAAGTGTGGCATGCATTTGTATTTAGCCCCCTTTACTCTGTTAGCCCTAACTAAAATCTAGTGGAACCAATTGCCTTCTGAAGTCACCTAATTAGTAAATACAGTCCACCTGTGTGTAATTGAATCTCAGTATAAATACAGCTGTTCTGTGAAGCCCTCAGAGGTTTGTTAGAGAACATTAATGAACAAACAGCATCATGAAGGCCAAGGAACACACCAGACAGGTCAGGGACAAAGTTGTGGAGAAGTTTAATGCAGGGTTATGTTATTAAAACAAATACCAAGCTTTGAACATCTTATTGAGCACTGTTCAATCCATCATCCAAAAATGGAAAGAGTATGGCACAACTGTAAACCTACCAAGACATGGCCATCCACCTAAACTGACAGGCCAGGCAAGGAGAGTATTAATCAGAGAAGCAGCCAATAAGCTCATGGTAACTCTGGAGGAGCTGCAGAGAGCCACAGCTCAGATGGGAGAATCTATCCACAGGTCTACTATTAGTTGTGCATTCCACAAATCTGGCCTTTATGGAAGAGTGTCAAGAAGAAAGCCATTGTTGAAAGAAGGCCATAAGAAGTCCCATTTGCAGTTTTCAAGAATCCATGTGGGGGGGACAGCAAGCATGTGGAAGAAGGTGCTCTGCTCAGATGAGACCAAAATTGAACTTTTTGGCCTAAAAGCAAAACCTCATGTGTGGTGGAAAACTAACACTGTACATCACCCTGAACATATTATCCCCACTGTGAAACATGGTGGTGGCAGCATCATGCTGTGGGGGTGGTTTTCTTCACCTATGGCGGAGAAGCTGGTCAGAGTTCATGGGAAGATGGATGGAGCCAAATACAGGGCAATCTTAGAAGAAAACCTGTTTGTCTGCAAAAAACTTGAGACTGGGGCGGAGGTTCACCTTCCAGCAGGAAAACACCCCTAAACATACATCCAGAGCTACAATGGAATGGTTTAGATCAAAGCGTATTCATGTGTTAGAATGGCCCAGTCAAAGTCCAGACCTAAATCCAATTGAGAATCTGTGGCAAGACTTGAAAATTGCTGTTCACAGACTGTCAGGGCTCCCAGGTGTGACCAGAGATGTGTGACTGACGCAGGGAAACGCAGACCTCAGATATTTTATAAACAATATAATTTATTAACACTAACAATACAAACATAAACGCAGTGCAATACTAAAACATAATACAGTGCAAACAAACCAAACCACCCACAGATAACAGTACATACAAGCAAGCGTCGTCAGGCAGGCCGGGTCAATATCAATAGGGCAGGTAGGTACAGGGGGAGCAAGCGGAGATTGGTCAGGGTCACAAGCCAGGGATCAGAACAGGTAGCAAGCAGCGTGGTACAGAGGGTCAGACAGAGGGATGGTCAGGAGCGAGCCGGGATCAGAGCAGGAGAAGTCAGCAGCGGTTCAGAAACAGGATGCAGGACAGAAACAGGATACAGGGCCCAGGACAAACACACACCAAGGCAGAGTCTGTGGGTCTGGCCATCCCTTAAATACCACAGCATAATCAGTTACAGGTGTTAGCTGGCTGCAAAGTTGAGTCTCTGATTGCTGGGAACACCCGCTGGCCAGCCCTGGTACTGCAGATCAAAAGGCAGGTGAGTCCCACCATAGCTGGCCAGTCCATTCCTGACACAGACGCTCTCCATCCAATTTGACAGAGCTATTTTGCAAAGAAGAATGTGCAAAAATTTCACTCTGGATGTGCAAGGCTGGTAGAGACATATCCAAAAAGACTTGCAGCTGTAATTGCAGCGAAAGGTGGTTGACTTGGGGGGGCTGAACACAAATGCATGCCACACTTTTTCAGATATTTATTTGTAAAAAATTTTGAAAACCATTTATCATTTTCCTTCCACTTCACAATGATGTGCCACTTTGTGTTGGTCTATAGCATAAAATCCCAATAAATACTTTTACATTTTTGGTTGTAACCTGACAAAATGTGGAAAATTTCAAGGGGTATGAATACTTTTTCAAGGCACTGTGTGCAAAGATTAGGTTCATTTGTACCTCATCCAGGTAAAATGCACCAATGTCTCAGATGCATAACACACTGAATTCAGGTACCAGGGCACAGAGATACAATGCAGAGCAACTATCATCTTACCCAAACTCTAGGTGGCATGGTTGTTGATCAACTAGTTCCATTTAAGTGGATACTGTCACTTTCCTTGTTTGAGCAATACATCTCAGCTATTGTTGTAATCAGCGTGTTCCTGCAAAAGAAGAGTATATGTGAACCACAGATCTATTTTCAGGGAACAATACCTGCCGCCTGGACTAGTATGGAGGGTTTGGCTCACATGTAGAGATCGCGTTCACTTGCGGGCCATAGCACACTGATGTACCCAACACACGCCACACCAGATCCAAGGACCGCAGCAGGTTAAATCTATCTGTCGCCTTACCCACACCTCTTATAGAGGTCATGGATTTACTCAGCCCACCAGGCTCCACCACTTTGTGGTGGACTGGCCTTTTAATACGATTATTATCTGCTGATCTAGATTCTTGATGCATATATTTCTTGCAGAGTATAGGGGTTTGCTAACTGAGAACTTCAAAATATGGATCTTATATTAGTGGTAGCTGAAAACTAGGGACTGGGCATGGCAGATGTCAAAGAGGCATCTCGATTCCTATGGCGCATGTATCTGGACCCAACTGCTCATTCTAATGTTTTCTTAGGACAGCACGCTGTGTGGGAACACATACTGTGACATGAGACTGAAAAAGGATCAGACAGGTTGGGAAGCTGTGATGATCTCCATTCTGCTTGAATGCTTAACAATTCATGTGAATATGATGCGGCGCCCGTGGTGTACACTACATAGTAGCCAATGCTACATTTCTTGCAGTTACGGCTTTCAATACACAGTTCCTGGAAAAGAGTAGGTAAGCCACATTGTGCTGATTCCGCAGTGACACTTAATTCTTCCTTGCAGACTGTTCTATATTCCGTAGTTTTTTTATTACTAATCATCAATCTTTTGTCAAAATTCAATAGATCACACTGTAATCTTCCACTGGAAAATGTCTGATGTACATAGTCAATGTACAACATAAATAGAATGCATTATAACAATTATTTTGTTCTATGCCTATTAAATTGCTAAGTTAGACATATAGTATAGCTCTTCAATCAGCAAAACGCATGACCATTGCTGATTGGAAAGCTGTTACCCAGTTGGAGGTGTGTTGGATCTCTGCAGAGAGACCATTGTTTCCCCACAGAGAGCAAGAGTCCCACTTTGCAGTATGCTTGTACAGGAGACCGAATCACCAGGTAAAAACAGAGGGAAAAAAACCTAAGGGTCCTTTCACACAGGGCGGACCTGTTTAGCAAATCTGCTTGCTCAGTGGGGGATCTCTCCGCTGATCCACACTGAGCAAGCAAATGACAGCTCTGAGTCCCCTCCGCTGCTGCAGAGCCGACACAGAGCTGCTCGCTCTCCTCAGTGGGCGGTCGGATGAAAACAGACCGCCTGTTCATTTCCATCCGACTCGATCTGATGGACAGAAGGGGAATTGGATCCCCATCTGTCCCTTTTTGGTGGATCAGATCAGATGTCGACGGGTGTAAACAGACAAATTTCCGTTTACACCCACCGCTCCATAGATGGGAATGGAGGTTCCGATCGGGTCTGCCTGAAAAACGGGCAGGCGGACCCGATTAGAACATTCGTGTAAAAGAGCCCTACGGCTGCATTCACAGGTGGGCGTAGAGATTTGCTGGTGTTTTATTTGAAAGTTTTTGAATTATTTTAGCATTGTATTCTAAGCGTTTTACAGCTTCAGGTGTTTTTGTTTAGCCAATAGCTAGCACAAGGGGGAGAAGGTTAGGGGTGGAGAGCTGCTGTTTGAGCAGAAAAAATATGCGACAAACGCTTGTAAAACACTCAAGTCACACATTTTCAGGTGTTTCTATTGAAGTCTATGGGACCATAAATGCTTTTAATCTGCGAAAAATGAAGCTCAGGTACTTTTATGAGCGACAGGTGTTTTGCTTCAGGTGACAGAACACTCATATGTAAAATGAATGGGATTTGGATTGTTGAGCATTTTAGGGTCCTTTCACACGGGGCGGACCCTTTTAGCGGATGTGCTTGCTCAGTGGGGGATCTCTCCGCTGATCCCCGCTGGGCAAGCGGATGACAGGTCTGTGCAGAGCAGACACAGATCTGCTTGCTCTCCTCAGTGGGTGGTCATATGAAAATGGACCACCTGTTCGTTTCCATCCGACCCGATCTGACAGACAGAAGGGGAATTGGATCCCCATCCGTCCCTTATGGTGGGCCAGATCGGATGTCAGCGGGTGTAAACGGACACATGTCCGTTTATACCCACCACTCCATAGAGGAGAATGGAGGTTACGATCGGGTCCATCTGAAAAAAGGGCAGGCGGACCCGATCAGAAAGTCCATGTGAAAGAGCCCTAAGAGCTACAAGCTTCAAGCGGAAAATCGCTCAGGTGTGCATGTAGGCTCGGTTCACACCTATGCTTTTGACTTTGGATTCATTTTTTAATGCTTATTGCATTGTGCTTTGCTTTTTACATGCGTGGTTTTGCCTAATTTTTACTGTGTTTTGAGTTTTTTTCAGCTTTCTTTTTTTTTTTGTTGTTGCTGGGCAGGAAAAAAAATGCAAAACACGGCAAAAATGCACTATATGCATTTCAGAAGCATCTCCATTGAACTCTACTGTAGCAAAAAATGCTGCTTTTTGCGTTTAAAAAAGTCCCTGACCCCTTTCCAAAAACACAGCAGCTCAAAAAATGATTGGGCCAATATGGCTGAAATGAATGATACAGATGCTACTTCCATGTGGCTGGTGGTGAATCTTTAATTTACTGTTATAGCCTATGCTAAATACAGGAAGTGTCCTCTCCATCAGGTGCACCAGCCAACTCCCCTTGGTGTATTAAGTAAAGTAGAGTTGCTTGCACCAGCGCCTCCACCACTCAGGAAAAGCCTTGTATTTTTGTCTCAGTGAATACAAGGCTTTCTGATCAGCCATAGTGAAGAGGTGGGCAGAGGACATCACAATTTCTGGCTTGGCCAGAGAAAGCTTTGTATTCTCTTTATTTAGTACACATAGAGGAATTCGCTGGTGCACCTGCCGGGAGAGGACGCCGTATTCTTTATGTTGCTCCCGCCCCCTCCACAGCCCAGTGCTTCAGTGAGCGCTAGGGGGGCAGAGCAGAGATACGGAGACTGACAGTCCAGGCTTTCTGCTCAGAGAGGCAGGGAGATGCCCTGCCAGTTCTAAGGGTGAGAACTGAGTGATCAAACACCTCTGATTGCTCAGTTCTCATCCTTAGAACTGGCAGGGGACAGATACAGCATTGCCCTTCAGAAGATTTACCCCCCTTCCTGACCAGGCAATTTTTGCAATACGGCTCTGCGTTACTTTAACTGACAATTGCACGGTCATGCCACGGTGCACATAAATTAAATTTACCGGTATGTCATTTTTTTCCCACAAATAGAGCTTTCTTTCGGTGGTATTTGGTCACCTCTGTGTTTTTAATTTTTTGCACTATAAACAAAAAAACTATTTTGAAATAAACCAACAATATTTTTGACTTTTTGCTAATAAAAATCCCAATACGTGTAAATTAATTAGTTTATGTGAAAGTTATAGAATTTAGAAATGGCTGTATATATACTGGAATTTATTTTTATATACTAGTAATGGTGGCAATCAGTGACTTTTAGCGGGACTGCGGCGGGCATTCTGGCACTGGTTGGGAACTGACAAACTGCTACTGACATCCCCAGTGACACTAATATAGTGATCAGTGCTAATAAAAAGCACCAACACTGTACTAATGTCACTGGGCAGGAAGGGGTTAACATCTGGGGCGATCAAAGGGTTAACAGTGTGCTGTGTTTGTTTTATAATATGGGCTGTGTGCTGTGTTTTACTATGGAGACATGCTGTTTTGTACCTCTGCTGTGCAGAGGGATACAAAGCAGCATGTCCATACTGACAGGAGAGAGACCTGTGTTGTTTACACACTGGTCTCTCCCCTGTCAGCTGTCCCTGACGATCACTGGGTGGTGGCAGGTAATCGCCGGCCGGGACCTGGTGATTGACATCCCTAGCCACCAATGGCGGCGTGGGTAGGGCGGCACACATGCGCCCCCTACCTGGGAATGCAAATCACGTATATATACCTGATTTTGCATAGCCCTGACGCCCTCTGGAAGTATTTCTGTAGCAGTATTTCTGCTATAGGGCAGTGGGCAAGCGGTTAATGCTGCATCCACCTAGGTAAGTATAATTTAAAAAAAAAGCTTCATTAAGTTTTTTTTTTTCATTCAACTCAGGGGGTGGATGTTAGTACAGTGATTTCATCCACTGTGCTCTGACAGGGACAACCCCCCACCCCCCTGAATACACTGATCAGCATGTCTCTTTGACAGAAGCCAGTCCTTAGACCTTCTTCTGTCAGAAGGACAGCTGTACACATGGTCCATATTCCAGACCACGTGTACCCAGCTTTAGTGATTCTAACTGAGACTAATACACATTATAGATAAAAGCAAGCGGATAAAAGCAAGCAAAGGGCCACATCTGGCCCCAGGGCCACAGTTTGGAGACCACTGCTATAGAGGGATATGCTTTGTTCATACGTTTACAACCACTTTAACCACTTCCCAACCACGCTATAGCCGAATCACGGCTACAGCGCAGTTGTCCAGTCCTGATAGGGAGTCATATGACATCCTCCCAGAACATGCCCTCCCGCACGCCCCCGGGGCCCCCCCCCCCCTCGGCTGTCTCCGTGATCACTGTGTCCTTCGAACACAGCTGATCACGTGATGTGGTAAAAGGCCAATGACAGCAGCCTTTTACCACATGATCAGCTGTGTCCAATGACACAGCAGATCACCGGATAAATGCAGTTGCCGGTTATCGGCTGCAGTTTGCTCACGCTGTCACAGCGTGAGGAAAGTACTGCGGATAACCGGCAATTGTCAGAGGACGGATCGGCACCAATCATCAGGGCATTGATGATCAGTGCCCTGATGATCAGTGCCCAGCAGTGCTGCCCACCTGTGCCCAGCAGTACCATCCACCTGTGCCCATCAGTGCCTAGTAGTGCCACCCACCTGTGCCCAGCAGTGCCCCCCATCAGTGCTGTCCAGCAGTGCCACCCATCAGTGCCCAGCAGTGCCGTCAGTCAGTGCCACCTATCAGTGCCCATCATTGTTGCATATCAGTGCATCATCAGTGCCAGCTCATCAGTGCCGCCTATCAGTGCTGCCTACCAGTGCCCATCAGTGCCGTCTATCAGTGCCCATCAGTGCTGCCTATCAGTGCTGCCTCATCAACGCACATCAGTGAAGGAGAAAAATTACCTGTTTGCTAAATTTTATAATAGAAACAAATAAAAACTTTTTTTTCACATTGTTTGCTTTTTTTTTTGTGTTTATAGCACAAAAAATAAAACACTCAGCGGCGAATAAATACCACCAAAAGAAAGCTCTCTTTGTGTGAAAAAAAGATAAAAATTTCATATGGGTACAATGTTGCATGACAACAAAATTGTCATTAAAATTGTGACAGCGCTGAAGGCTGAAAATTGGCCTGGGCAGGAAGGGGGCATAAGTGCCCGGTAGGCAAGTGGCTAATTATTTACTAACAATTAACATTATCTTGGTCTCTTTTATCCAGCTTTGGTCTGGTGCTCCTATGGTTTGAGTTACTGTTAGGTGCCCGTTTAGGGAAGGCTTGTTATGCGGGAGCCACCTCGCCGTAGCTTCTGTTTGACGTTTTCATCTGCATGTACATGTTTAAGTACAGTATCGTTACAGATAGGGACATGGAGGTAAGATGAAGGAATAGTGAGAGCTGAGAAGGATTCAGGAGTTCAGCAGTTCCAGAAGTGCCGGTTTCCCAGCAGATTTTATCTGGGGAGTTTTTTTTTAGAGATGGAGAAGTGTTCAGGTGGTGTAGGCAGTAGGAAAGTTATTATCCAGTTGCTTCTTTTACAGGTATGTCCATTTTGCATTATAGTAGATAATGCCAGGGTCTCCATTAAATGACTTATGTGTCCCCTTTCGCCAGGGCGGTGTCTGGTCCATTCAGCGGGGATCTGTGAAGAGATCCTCGGCTGAATCAGACCAGAATGGAGAAAAAGTGACATCCATGTCTGTTCATTTTTTTGCTGCATGTACATAGTGGAACTTTCAAAACCCATATCACCCTAGGTTCACACCTAAGCATTTTCTGCAGCGTTTTGCAAAAACGCAGTACAGTCCATTTAACATGATTTCCTATGGAACATGTTCACATCTGCGTGTTTTCATTTTTTGGAAATGGTCAGGGACTTTTTTTAATGCAAAAAGTTGCGTTTTTGGTTCTATAGACTTTAATGGAAATGCTGCAGAAAAGCATGTATTGTGTTTTTGTGGTGTTTTTGCCGCATTTTGTATGCATTTTGCGGTTTAAATCTTAAAGGTGCATTCCCACTCTGAGAGACAGAATTTAAAAAAGAATTCAGGAAATCACATTGTATGATTTTTAAAGAATGTATTTGTCTTGCACTGCTGAACATAAGTATTTGAAAATCAGTGTTAATATTTGGTACAGAAGCCTTTGTTTGCAATTACAGAGGTCAAACGTTTCCTGTAGTTCTTGACCAGGTTTGCACACACTGCAACAGGGATTTTGGCCCACTCCTCGACACAGATCTCCTCTAGATCTGTCAGGTTTCGGGGCTGTCGCTGAGGAACACGGAGTTTCAGCTCCCTCCAAAGATGTTCTATTGGATTTAGGTCTGGAGACTGGCTAGGCCACTCCAGAACCTTGATATGCTTCTTACGGAGCCACTCCTTTGGTTATCCTGGCTGTGTGCTTTGGGTCGTTGTCATGTTGGAAGACCCAGCCACGACCCATCTTCAATGCTCTGACTGAGGGAAGGAGGTTGTTGCTCAAAATCTCACAATAAATGGCCCCATTCATCCTCTCCTTAATACAGTGCAGTCGTCCTGTCCCCTTCACAGAAAAGCACCCCCAAAGCATGATGTTACCATCCCCATGCTTCACAGTAGGGATGGTGTTCTTGGGATGCAACTCGTCCTTCTTTTTCCTCCAAACACGACGAGTGAAGTTTAGACCAAAAAGTTCTACTTTGGTCTCATCTGACCACATGACTTTCTCCCATGCCTCCTCTGGATCATCCAGATGGTCATTGGCAAACTTCAGACGGGCCTGGACATGTGATGAGTTGAGCAGGGAAACCTTCCGTGCAATGCATGATTTGAAACCATGACGGCGTAGTGTTCTACCAAGCAGTGACCTTTGAAACTGTGGTCCCAGCTCTCTTCATGTCATTGACCAGCTCCTCCCTTGTAGTTCTGGGCTGATTCCTCACCTTTCTTATCATCAGTGATACCCCACGAAGTGAGATCTTGCATGGAGCCCCAGTCCGAGGGAGACTGACAGTCGTCTTTAGCCTCTTCCATTTTCTAACAATTGCTCCAACAGTTGATCTATTTTCACCAAGCTGCTTGGATATTGCCCCGTAGCCCTTTCCAGCCTTGTGGAGGTCCACAATTTTGCCTCTGGTGTCTTTTGACAGCTCTTTGGTCTTGCCCTTGGTAGTAGTTGGCGTCTGACTGACTGTGGGGTGGACATGTGTCTTTAAAGAGCTCAGACAGGTGCTACTAAGTTAGATTAATGAGTGGAGTAGAGGTGGACTTTTTAAAGGCACAGTAACAGGTCTTTGAGAGCCAGAATTCTTGTTGTTTCTTAGGTGTTCAAATACTAATGTTCAGCAGTGTGAGACAAATAAATTCTTTAAAAATCATACAATGTGATTTCCTGAATTTTTGTTTTTTAATTCTGTCTCTCAGAGTGGGAATGCACCTACAATGTGAATTTCAGACCCCTCCATGATTTTTAAGTGGGAGAACTTGCAAAATCGCAGGGTGTTCAAATACTTCTGTTCCTCACTGTATTCTTTATATTTCTGGGCTATGGGGTAGAGTGGCAAGACGGAAGCCTTTTCTTATGAAGAAAAACATCCATAAATTTAGCAAAAACGCATCTGAAGTCTCCCAAAAGCATGTGGGAAAATATGTTATGGTCTGATGAAACCAAGGTTGAACGTTTTGGCCAAAATTCCAAAAGATATGTTTGGCGCAAAAACAACACTGCACATCACCAAAAGAACACCATCATGCTTTGGCGCTGGTTTTCTTCAGCTGGAACTGGGGCCTTAGTCAAGGTTGAGGGAATTATGAACAGTTCCAAAAACCAGTCAATATTGGCACAGAACCTTCAGGTTTCTGCTCAAAAGCTGAACATGAATCTTTCAGCATGACAATGACCAAAAGCATACATCGAAATCAACAAAGGAATGGCTTCACCAGAAGAAGAAAAAAGTTTTGGAATGGTCCAGCCAGAGCCTAGACCTGAATCCGATCGAAAATCTGTGGGATGATCTGAAGAGGGCTGTGCACAGCAGATACCCACGCAATCGGACAGACTTGGAGTGTTTTTGCAAGGAAGAGTGGGCAAATATTGCCAAGTCAAGATGTGCCATGCTGATAGACTCATACCCAAAAGTACTGAGTGCTGGAATCAAATCAAAAGATGCTTCAGGAAAGGATTAGTTTAAAGGTGTGCACATTTATGCAACCATATTATTTTAGTTTTTTATTTTTACTTCTCTCCATCTGTTTGTTGTCCAACTGAGTTGTACAATTTATAGGTTACATAAAAGGTGGAAAAAGTTCTGAAATTACAGAAACCTGACATTTAAGCAGGGGTGTGTAAACTTTTTATATCCACTGTACAAGGTAGAGATGAGACCGCTGCTGCAGTATATAACACTTGTGCCATTTTTTTATCAGTTAATTACATTTGAGCTTTCATTAATTTTCCCAATTTGTCTGTATAAGATAAACATAGAAAAGCTTGTACTGAATTAGATGCCAGCAGCACGGCTCCACAAGCTGCCTGGTGAGGACTGCCATATTCATCCGTAACTCAATTTGGAAGATATTTGTGAAGATCACTGCCATTTATTCAATCTTTGCTGAAAGAACAAGATACTGTTCTCCAAGTGATCCATTGACTCCTGTGGTTGTAAAGACTTTATGTAGGATTATAAGACAGCAAGGAGAATATTCGTGAATCTGGTTTGTCGGACATAACAGAATCAGGTTTAGTGAATCTAAACTGGATTTATTTGTAGATAGAAGTGAAAAAGTTTCAGGAGATGGAAAAGTCTGGGAAAAAATTAACTTTTTTAGGTTTTTTTGTGTATGAGACCCCACAGATGAGTTATTCCCTGACTTCTGTCCCGCTGATGTTTGTATAGGAAATGAAGGATGCAGGCTTTACTGGGATAAGAAGGCACAGAGAGCAATAAAAAATAAACTTTTCAGAAGTTCTAACCCTTCTCCACTCCAGTGTTTTTGCTTTTGTCTGTGTTTCCATCGTATATATTTCTTGCCCTAAGAGGAAATAAGGTAAAATCTCAGTAGGGAGCAGTAATAAAAACCTGCCAGTGGTTCTAACCCTTCCCATCTCTATCCAAAATTAAAGTCACACTAAAAAAATTCTACACAAGTGTGTATTCATTAAGCCGATTTCCAGGCTAAACACAACTAGTATGAAAAATGCTCCCTACCCCCTCCAATACTGACTAGCCTGTTTAAGAAAGATGTGTATACTTACCTTTTTTCAGTCTGCCTCAGTCCGGCTCCCCTTTGTCAGTCAGCAGCAGCTGAAGGAGAGAGAAGGGAGTGCCAACCACAAATATGCCATACCAAGCCTATAGGTGACATCATCACGCATTCCAGTTGTTTTCCATCACTCTCCTCTACTCTGCAGCTGCCGTTGGCTGACACAAGGGATCACATGACCATACTGGAGTGCGCTGAAATAGGTAAGTATACACATCTTTCTTACACAGGTTAATCAGCATAGATGTTAGGAGAGGAGGGGACAGTTTTAAGACTAGTTAGGTTTAGCCTAGAATTCCAGTTTAACTCTTCAGCTTTCTGTTAGAGGGTGATTCTGTTTATTCTCCATGGTCCCACTGTATGTAAGAACATCCTCTCTTGAGTTTGACTAGGGACCATGGACTGTGAGATGTGTAGTGTGCAGGGGTGGACTGACCATTTGGAAACTCGGGCACTGCCCGAGGGCCCGGGGTCAGTAGGGGACCCCATGAGATTCCCCTGGTACCTTTTTCATAGGCTTTTTTGAGTTTGGGCAAGGACACAGGGGCCCCATAATCCCCTATTGCCCGGGGGCCCCATGAGTTGTCAGTCCGCCCTTGGTAATGTGCATACAGTAGTGTACATGACTGCAACTAATACACTATATTGCCAAAAGTAATGGGGCACCCCTCCAAATCATTGGATTCAGGTGTTCCAATCACCTTCATGGCCACAGGTGTATAAAATCAAGCACCTAGGCATGCAGACTGCCACGTAAAATGACAGAGCGGGGTCAGCGCATGCTGAAGAGAACAGTGCGCAGAAGTCGCCAACTGTCTGCAGAGTCAATAGCTAAAGACCTCCAAACTTTGTGTGGCCTTCAGATTAGCACAATAATGCGTAGAGAGCACCAAGGCATATGCTTTCTATTCCGGAGATACATTTATCTACCCTTTTTTTGGCATATCTATGAGGCATGCTCTAGTGATTATTTTCCCAGTTAACGGAATTTGTTGTTAAGTGTTCTTGCATGGCAAGACCACTTACTGTTATCTCACATATATATTAGTATTATTATAGCCAAATTTACCACCCTAACTCCTCCCACAGTTTTCACACTACATAGACAGTAATATACCGAAACGTGCAGATTGTTCCCGATTGGTGTGCTATTATTTTGTGGAGCGTTTCACCGAATGGTTCACGAAATATCAGCGTTGTGTGGTGAAATTGGTCCCATAGGAATGAATGGCGGAATGTTCAAAACTAGGGTGGGAGCTGACAAAACCTTTTCACAGTTAATCCAGCCATTCCAACCACACAATAGTTACTCAAGCCACTCCAGTTGTAGACTACTGGTGGAGGCAAGAACACTTCACACAATTTCCCAAGAAATTGTAGCTTTTCTAGTTTTGTTTACTTTCATTTTTCTTACATGTTTTAAAACTGTACTGCGGAATACTATTCTATTGTTGGCTATGTAATACTGTTTGATACTCTACTTCTTTGTATATTTCACCTCCAAGGTGATGGGGGACTGTCCATTTGATAACTGGAAGTATAATCTGTACTACTAATACGCTGTATACGCTGCATTAACTCTTTTGGCAAAAATGTTTAATAAAACACAATATATAAAAGAAAAAAGTCTGTGCTGAGAGAAATCTGTAGGCTGCTGACCTCCTGAAAGTGCTAGTTGCTACTTTTTCAAGCACTGAGCCAGGGAACTAGCATTTTCAGAAGGAAAGGTCCGCAGCGACAACCTACATATTTCTCTCTCTACAGGTTTCCTTGAAGGTACTGCCATCCCAAAAGGACATTAGCATGGTTTGAAGTTCGTAAAAATGCTTTTATATGCGATTTAGAGTCTCTAAATCTTCCCGTTAATATCAATAATTTATCGTGGGTTGACAACAAACTATACATTTATCTAAGAGACACACATGTGGCACATTCAAAGTGTTTGTGTTACTATGCATCTTGCAGTGCAGGATGATGCAAAAGGAAATGTGCTATATCTTTGAATTCATTGTCCTAAGGGTCTCATTCATGTCTGTTGAACAAAGATCCTTTCATAACACAGTATCATGTACACTATATTGCCAAAACTATTGGGACACCCTTCCAAATCATTGGATTCAGGTGTTCCAATCACCTCCACGGCCACAGGTGTATAAAATCAAGCACCTAGGCATGCAGACTGCTTCTACAAACATTTGTGAAAGAATGGGTCGCTCTCAGGAGCTCAGTGAATTCAAGTGTTTGCCATGCTTGCTTGCCACCTGTGCAATAAGTTCATCCGTGAAATTTCCTTACTACTAAATATTCCACTGTCAACTGTTTGTGGTACTATAACAAAGTGGAAGAAACTGGAAACAACAGCAACTCAGCAATGAAGTGGTAGGCCACATAAAATGACAGAGAGCTCATCATGAAGCTCACAGTGCGCAAATGTCGTCAACTGTCAATAGCTAAAGACCTCCAAGATCTCAGCATACTAAGACATTTTGGACAATTTCATGCTCCCAACTTTTTGGATGGCCCCTTCCTGTTCCAACATGACTGTGCACCAGTGCACAAAGCAAGGTCCATAAAGACATGGATGAGTGAATTTGGGGTGGAGGAACTTGACTGGCCTACACAGAGTCCTGACCTCAACCCAGTAGAACACCTTTGGGATGAATTAGAGCGGAGACTGCGAGCCAGGACTTCTCGTCCGACATCAGTGTCTGACCTCACAAATGCGCTTCTGGAGGAATGGTCAAACATTCCCATAGACACACTCCTAAACCCTGTGGATAGCTACAAAGGGTGGGCCAACTCAATACTGAACCCTACGGACTAAGATTGGGATGCCATTAAAGTCCATGCACATGTAAAGGCAAGTGAACCAATACTTTTGGCAATTTAGTGTATTTGAAGATGTATTGCTAAATGTGTTTTGATGTAAAGGGGCTTTTGCACACATGTACTTACTGTCTGTGTTTAATGCATACTCCTGATGGTCACTTAGCCCTGATTCACAATGGTGCAACTTCGCACCTGAAGTCGCATCTAATGCATTTTTATGGCACTGTCTTGATCAGTGCGATCTAAAGTAGCGCGATTTCAAAAATAGTTCCTTCACTACTCTTCCGATTTAATTGCGATTTGCATTGACTTCTGTTAAATGAAGGTGCAAGCCGCAGTGAAATCAGTGGTACAAATCACACTGATATGCGGATTTGAAATCATGCTACTTCAAGTGAAGTAGCGCAATTTCAAAGTTACATTCAGTGTGAACCGGGGCTTAGTGGTTCATGGCATGTCCTCACTCCTCATTCATGCCAGTCTTGAGAACTTTAAATGCTGGAATTTACATGGATACCGCATGCATTTTATATAAAACAAATTATATGTGCATGTACTTGTCACCTGTAGAGGGGGTCAGTGACAGGTAGGTATTCAGATCCCAGAGACACTAGGACCTGTTAGTGTCTCGCACGCTGAAAGCTTTTTCTTTATTATATGTCATATTATTACATTCGCTTGTTTAAGTATTCATGCTTTTATAGTAATGCTTCTGCAGTAAAAACAGCTTTGCTCTGTCAAAAATTAGCATTTTAATTAATCCCCTAGCTTCTTTGTTCATGTAGAGGTGATTTTCTGCATTGCAGCTTTATTGGCAACAAAGGGGTTACACCAGCCTGGCAGTATGTGCTGCTATACTGGAGCACCAGCGGGCTACCATGCTGTCACTACATTATATATGAGCTCTGATTGGAATTAAACTGTTTCTGGCTTTTTTCACTTCCCAGGCTGGTAAAGGCAGAGCTTCCTTGATTGGATGAAGCAGACACGAGCACCACCCTGCCAGCATCCGTTCCTGCCTGCAGCACCAGCCTTCCCATCCATCCACTGGCTTACTGCAGGGACATTGTGCTTCTAAGCTGCATACAACACCACACCTTCTTCCTGCACAGGTAACCTTCCAGGGATGTTAACTATCTGGTGGAAACCTAAAATCTGGAAGCATTTTCTTGCTAGTCTCATTCTAATGCATTTTCTTTATTTAATCAGCAACACATTGAACAACTCACAATATGCAATGGAAAATAGACATTTCGGAAAAGCTTCAATTGTGCTAATACTTCTTTTTATTAGTATTTATATTAATCACCGACAGGCACAAATATCTTTCAACAGTTTAAATCAGTTTTTTTGTGGGTTTTTTTTCTTTAGCTGCCAAAATAGAAGATGAGCCGCGGATATTCAGAAAATAATAATTTTCCATATGACAATAACCAGATGGTTTTGGATATGATTTTATATTCCCTGGTGGGAGTCCCTCAACCTATTAATTGGGACAGTGTGGCAAGGCTAGTTCCAGGATACACATCCAAAGAGGTAAGCTGATTGTGTGTATATGTGTGTGTAATTGTGTGTGTGGGTATGTTTATATGTGTCTATTTAGGTGTGTGTTTGTGCTGTATTAGGTGCATATTTGTTACAAGCACTAGATCCTTATATTGCAATTGTCCCTACATGATATAGAAAGTTATTGGTAAACGGTAAGGGTAACCTAGTACAAGACCACTATGAAGATGCCAAACCTAGTGTTTAAATGAACTTAATGAATCAATCCAGGACCACTAATTCTGTTGATCAGAGTGATATTAGCACTATGTTATTTTTACTTTCTTCTGTGCCTCCAGTTCCAGATCATATGCATTATAATTTAGGTTAAATCACACCTATGTGCGCTACTCTGCAACCAGACACAATTAGTTGTGGGTTACAAAGATTTATGTAGGGTGTCGGCACAGCTGCCAGAGGGCAGCCGTGTACTGAGACCTGAACTTTCCAACTTAACATCTCCAGAGGCATCCAGGTGAGCACATCACTGCTTTCATCCAGATATTGTGACCCTAGAATACTCCACTTTCAGAAATTCTACCACTTGCTGTCAATATCATGCGCTGCTGAAAATTCTCAGTAACTAAAGCATCAATCCAGGACCACCAAATCTATGGATCAGAGTGAGGTTATTATGATGTTCTATGCCCCTCCTTTTTTGATTCTGATCCAGATTGTCAGCTCTATAATTTGGGTGATACCACACCTACATGCACTACTCAGCAAGCAGCCAGAATTAGTGGCTCCACAGATTTCCATAGGATTTTCTCCTACAATTGGCTGGCTGCAGCACAGCATTCAGAGGGTAGCCATATATTGAGACCTGAACTTATTTCCAACGATATATCTCTGGTTTCCAGGTGAGCACATCACTGCTTTCATTCAGATATTGTTACCCTAGAATACTTCCACTTTCAGAAATTTTACCACTTGCTGTCAATATCAAGCGCTGCTGAAAATTCTCAATAACTAAAGCATGAATCCAGGACCACCAAAACTGTGGATCAGAGTGAGGCTATTATGATGTTCTATACCAGGGGTGGGCAACTGTGGCCCTCCAGCTGTTGCAGAACTACAAGTCCCATGAGGCATTGCAAAGCTGACAGTTACAAGCATGACTCCCAAAGGCAGAGGCATGATGGGACTTGTAGTTCACCAACAGCTAGAGGGCCACAGTTGCTGTCCATGATTGTGTTGGAGTGGGTTTCTCCATCTTCTTATACTAGTGGACAGCAAGACAGGAAGTGATGATAAAACTCTTTGACAAGGGCGCCATAGACATAGGAACCAATAAAATACTTTTTAATAAGATGGGGGGTTCAATAATTCTGTCAGTTTTCTGCATCATTGCTTGGAAGGACGCCCTACCTTTTGTGCTCCAGTAGCTGGGGTCACTGAGATGGGAATGTAGAGGAAAACTCCCCAACTGGAAAGCAGAAGCTTCTGATGTGTGTGTTCTCTGACATACTGTAGTCGACTTTATGTTCTTAGTTATTTTTTACATTGTACTGCAGAGCCATTTATTTAAAAAATACAACAAACAATACTGTACGTCAGAATAAATAGCACTAAGCTGATAAACTGTCTAACTTATATGGTACATTGGGAGTTAATTGCTGTTAGTTATTAATGCAGTGAGCAATGCCCTGCTCTATGACCCCTTCACACCAACCCCCCATGTAACCCTAAAACTAATCCTCACACTAACCTTCGCTTGGTCCTTAAAGCATAAGTAAAGGCAAAATGTTTATTTTAGTTTTGGACAGAGTGGATATTGATTAGAACACCTCTGAAGTTTTTATTGCTGTCTGTGTCCCCATTAGAGAGATTCTGCCTCTCGATTTGTCTTATTTACCATTATCATCGAAAGTGAATGTAAAAAAAAAAAACAAATTTTGGGTTGTCGACAGAAAAGTAATAGAGGACAAATTTTCAAACGGGGACCCTAGTTCTAGTGATCTGTGGGTCCCCAAGGAATTCCCTTAATTTCGGGGATTATCTCTCACGTCCTGTTTGGCTATGGGACATGAAGTGAAGGGAAATCTCCGCAATGGGACACAGATGGTAAAAAATAAACTGACAGGTGTTATTACCCTCCCTTACTCTATCCAAAATAAAACAAAGTCTCTGTAACCCTTATACTAACCTTTATACTAACACCAAGCAAGTTACACACTAATGCTTTTACTTGCCTTTTCTGTAGCCTTAGCAGTAACCCGTATGCTAACTGCCCATGTGAGCTAAACTCTAACCCTTTAACTAGCCCTCCCTGTAACCCTAACACTGACCTTTATACTAATCTTTCCTTTAACCCTAACACTAATCCTCCCTATAAACTTAACATTAGCCCTCTCTGTAAACCCCAAAACTAACCCTTCCATATTTAAAAATGACCCCTTGTTTTCTTTCTAATAACTTTGGAGTCCTTAAGAATGTTCAGATCAATTCCAAGTCACTCTATAAGAGTAATACATAAAAAGGAACTGTTCCACAGGTGATCTTAAATCCTTCCCTCCATATAAATTAGATAAATTGCCAACTCACCAGAGATAAAAGCTGCCTTACTTTAAAGTGCAGCATAAGCGCATTGGACAGCAGCCTCTGAGGATGCACACTTGTGCGAAATGCTCATAGAGCAATACAGAGAGCGAGAGGTCGCGCGGCCATTGAGTAATTTTATAGAGTGATTTGGAATCGATCTGAACATTCCTAAGGACTCCAACATTATTAGTGGGACTGTTGTCTGATTCTCTACTGTTCTATATGGTATAATATTTGAAGAGTTTTTTTTTTAGCGCTGCAATTATTACTTATTGTTTTTGCTAAGGGTTTTTATATTGACCTAGATTGCAAGCGGCTTATATTTTTTTATTGTAGTGCTGACTTTTGACGTTTTTTCTTGTTGCCTTACTAACCTTTAATGTGTGGGAGTCCTGTGTGCCAAAGGTAAACCTTAAAATGTTAATGATCTTTATTGTTTTTGGGATTGTAGTAAAAAGTTTCTAACCACAAGAACTTCAAAAAGTAATGTGTATAAAAAAATAGGTCTATTTTTTCATGGAAAAGCAGCTGCACTGCATAAAACCTACAACAATGGCAATGTTTTAAGCCCATGCCAGCTCTTTTTCAAGCATAATTTGTTTTAATTGAAAAAGAGCTAGTGTGGACTAAAAATGTGGCCATTTGTTAAGCTTTTATGCTGTGCTGCTTTTTTTAAGGGAAAATAAATAAATTGTTTTTACACAGAGTAATTTTTGAAGTCCTTGGTGCAGTACAAATTTGCTGCAATATGTTACCCAGTGGATGCCAATGAGTTGGTGCCTACAGCACAAGGCACTCTATTGAGACTGTTTGGTGTGCACTCTGGGTTGTTCTGTTCTGTTGTTTGTGGGATAAACTATATTCTTGAAAATTTAAGTGAGATATAATTACAAAAATGTTTTCTAGAGTGTGCTAGCTATTAACCTGAGCAGTAATTTGTGGAAAATAATGAGAACATAATGGATTCAGAAAAACATCCGTTTCTTCTGTCTGCTATTACTTAGCAATAAGAAGATGCAAAACCTCACACTGTTCTAGAATTTTAGGAGATCAGTTTATCTCAAACTACTGATAATGAGGGCACTGAGTCACTTGAGTGTGATGGCTCTGGTCCTGAAGGTGGTTGATTTCCCACTGTGTGTATCTTTGTCAAATGAGTCATAGGACTAATAGAAGCCTGCACATTTGTACAGAGCCAGCACTCAGTAGAGCTACAGTATGTAATACTAAAGCTAGGGAAATGGAGGTAACTGCAACAGCCAATTAGATTCCACATCTCATATTGTTAGGGTATGACAGCAAATCAAATTTATTTACTATCCTCCTATGGAGACAAAATCCAATCATAGATGTGTATGATTTAAAATACGACCGAAAGCTCCTGTATGACAGTCTATGTACCAAATTGAATTACTTATATGATGCACAAACCTCATAAAGTAAACAAAAATGTCCTTCATCTTAAGTGGACTTTAATGCCCTAGAGGCAGAGCAGCTTCTCTATCATGTGACCACTGGGATTGGCTCTCACAGCGGTCATATGATAGAGAGCCTGCCTTCCTGGTTCTCGATCAGAAGCCTTGATCGAGAGCTGTTGCTGACAGCTCCGTCAGTCTTCTGGGAGAGCGTAGAAAGCACTTATGAATGCATATGTGCAGCAGCTGGGCGTTAAAGCCCACCTTTCTTGCGTTATGCTGTTATGTGTTCGGCAAGAGGTTAACTTCCCTGACTGAATCAAAACCTCCTTCATTTATATCTCACATTCTCCATCTTCCAGACACTGCAGCTCACAGTGGGAGGGTTTCAACAATAGAGCGAGTGCTGCCAATCCAGAATGCAGTGGGCAAGACCAGGGCCATGGGTAAGGGGGTACCACTGGTCCTCCTGTACCAGGCCCAGGCCAGCAGGGGGGCCCAGGCAGCTGGGTTAATTGGATGTGGGCAGGGAGGTTGATTGGCACAGTGGGGGAGGGGGGCAATTACTGGAACCGACCCAATGTATGGCTGTCTTTGCAGCTGCTGCTGCAGAAAGAGCCATACAGGGGAACAGTTCCAGTAATTGCCCCCCGCCCACCATGCCGATCACCCTCCCTGTGCACATCTGATTCACCCAGCTGCCTGGGCCCCCACAGTGCCGACTTTCCTCCTCTCCTTTCCACCGGCTGCAACCACACAATAGGATCCTTCAAGATGGAGAGTGGGGGGAAGTGTCTGGTAAATAGGTCACATTAACCAGCCCCTTCCTTTCCTGAATGAACAAAATGAGTGATCAGTACCAATCACTCACTGTGTTCATTCATATCTGAAGCCTAGTAAACTGTGGGTTTTTTTGTTTTGTTTTGAAGGGGGCCTTGTCAGGTTGGCTGTATGGAGCTCCATGGTTTTTAACAGCAGCCCTGGGCAAGACTGATTGTGGCCAGATACTGAGTTGCAAGATACAGACTTGTGAATTAGCTTTGACAATGCTGATAGTCACACCCCTACATTTTTCATCCCACTGTAGTGGAAGCAGGCAGAGCCTACAGCAGAGTGGCAATTCTGCTCTGAATCCAGTGCAGTACAGAATTGTTGCCACCCTATCACAAGAAGCTACATTAGGTGGACTTCACTGACAGGTTCAACAGGTATTTGTAGGGCTTTGCTGGGAGACTAGGAGAAAACTGTAAGTGCAAATGCATTTGAAATAGATATGTGTTGCTGCACATATTTTTTAATGAGTAGCCATAGTCCTTGTTTAGAGATGTAATATATATATAGAAATATAAAATGTTGCATCTGGGTTTTTTTGCCAGTTCCCTGTTATTGCAGCTGTTCAGTGTGTCTAAATAGGACTGTACTTTCCAAAGTTAGAACCCAGTGCAATCAGTAATCAGCTTTCAGTAACAGACCCCCATGTTTGTGTGAGGACACTGGTGATCAGGGTTGTGGCATTTACCTAGTTCAGGGGTAGGCAACCTGCGGCTCTCCAGCTGTTGTGGAACTGCATCTCCCATGAGGCATTGCAGCATTACAAAACTGACAGTTACAGCTATGACTTGCAGAGGCATGATGGAACTTGTAGTCCTGCAACAGCTGGAGAGCCACAGGTTGCCTACCCCTGACCTAGTTATTCTAGCACAGAGCATTGGAGAGAAGTGGAAGGAGTAGCATTTTCACTGGGAGGAAATAAAATTAATTTAAAGCATTTCTAGGATCTTGACATGCAAGGGCACATGATTTTAAACAGATGAGACTTCAACTGGGTTTAATGTAAGACTGTCACAATATTAAGCAGTTAGTTCATACTCAGTGAATTAGGAAACATGCATAAATGGTTGCTGCCTTCAGTTAAATTCACATCTAAACAGTCAATAAATCTGGGAACATACTGCAGACAGCTGAAGTTAGAAGCAAATGTTGGATTTTTCTATGAAAAGTGAGCTTGGTCCAACTCTCTCCTGCATGTTTGATCTTCCAATTAGTCAGTGAAGCTGCCCATTACATTAAAGTCCAATTATAGTCACAGAAATAGATATGCAGTCAGACAATGTACTAACATCCCAAATTTTTATAGCCTTACCTCCACCTACCTGCTAAAGCAGCTGTGCACTAAATATGACTGTGCAGTCCAATAGGCACCAGATTTAGATCTAGCGCACTCAGTAGTCAGCACTGAGCTAAAAAACTGGTCTGACATACCCCTTTCTTCCTCTGCATTACAAGCCTGGGTGAGGACATATGTGATGAAGGCTGTGGATGTTACTCAGCTATTCCAGCTCAGGGCACTGGAGAGAAGGGTGAGTAGCTGCATACCTTCAAAGTATTTTAAGGCGTATCCAAGCTGAAAACAGTCACCAGTCTTAACAGTGTGGGTACAGGACTACGAAGGGATTAAATGGTGTGAGACCTCAACTGGACTATAAAGGATCAGCGGGGATATGGGTAGGGCCAAGATAGTATATAACTTCATCTGTCGATGCTATAGATCTATTTCTCATTCTGTGCTTTTCACTGAACCTAACCTCTGCAATATTTCATCATATTCTCAGTCTGAATTGTCAGAAATTTCATTAGTGAACCTATTAAGTCTTTAGGTTCCCTAAATTAGTGACAGAACTTGGCTATGAGCCACATGTGCCTTGGATCTTAGTGATGTCAACAATCTTGGTGAATTGGTAGACCTTATTATTAATGAAAGGGGATTTTAGCTCCAACAAGAACACATAAAATTTCCTTATACGGGAATTTATCCAAAGTGACAAGACTACTCGGACATATGTGGATCACTTTTATTTTAAGCATTCATGAAAGTGTTGGGTTTGCGAGGACAGAGCTGCATTGTGCTGCAAACAAATCTGAACCCTTTTGAATCCTTTGGCAGTCACACATATTTTCTGAGGGAGAATTTTACCAGCTGACAGGCAGGGTCAAAAAGGGCCTATATCTCACACTCTGTAGGTGAAAGCAGGGAACCCCTTTAATGTGTTTTCCTGACTAGATGGAAATGACCATCATTGCTCACTGTTAGCATTGAGTGATATAAGACTTTACCTACTTTGGATATAGATACGGTGGGAGATGGAGACCAAAGGTCTCCAGATCCTTGGTAGAAGGATTTACTGGTACCGCACCCCTAAATTGAAACACTATAAATAAACCCCCAAACCAGAAAAGCTAATGGGGTTTACACACATTAAAGAGAACTTTACAAAAATATATAATAATTATCCTTTATTGTTGCAATGCCTATGTATTTTTAATATGTTTTGGGCCTACTTTTGCTTGATTTTAGAAACGTATACTTTGTCTCCCTGAAGAAGCAGGCTTTGCCCCGTGAAACTCATTGGAGCAGCGAACAAAGTATTAATCTGTACCAATTATGCTGGAGTAACCAACAAAGTATTAAGAACAATCCAAAGAGTACTATTTATATATACAACCATTTCAACCTGTTATGTGTGTTAGGCTATACTTGACAGTAGGCCTTGAAATTTCCACTCGCCTGATCGCATTGGCGAGTGGAAATGATGGTGGGGGCAAGTGTGTCCCCAGGGCCATCTTGCTGAGCAGGCTCGGAACTCGGCCGGATCTGTCACTCGCACTGGGAGCTGTCAGACTGCTCAATAGTTGAGCAAAGTGAGAACAAAGGAAGGAGTGTGTGCTGTGCTCTCTGCCTCCCCCTAGAGTGCAATACCCAGCTCTGTGAGTGAAGGTAACGAAATACTGCAACTTTTTATAGGGCTGTGTGTGTATTTGTATGTGTGTGTGTATTTGTGTGTGTGTGTGTACATGTGTGTCTGTACATGTGTCTGCATGTATGTACATGTGTCTGTGTGCATGTACATGTGTGTGTGCGTGTGTGTTTATATACGTACATGTGTCTGTGTGTACATGTGTCTGTGTATGTATGTACATGTGTCTGTGTATGTATTTATATGTGTCTGTGCATGTGAATTTCTGTGTATGTACATGTATGTGTGTCTGTATATGTGTCTGTGTGTGTGTGTACATGTGTCTGTGTGTGTGTGTGTACATGTGTCTCTGTGCGTGTGTGTACATGTTTCTGTGTGTGTATATGTATGTACATGTCTGTGTGTGTGTGTACAGGTGTCTCTGTTTGTGTGTGTATGTACATGTGTCTGTATGTAAACCTACATGTATGGGTGGTTTGGTCAGGTTTAGGATTATGTGGTTATTATGGGTGGTAGAGTATGGGGCATTTGAGGTACTGCTGGGTTGGATAGTAGGTAGGATATGCTTGGTAGAGCTATGGTTTTGTGAGTGAAAGATTATGGGGGGTTATGGTTGTACACGGAGCATGGTCTAAGTATGATGGAGTGTTTAGGGGGGCATTGGAGGCCCTGATGTAATGTGGGGGGACTCTGGGGACCCTGATGTAATGTGGGTAACATTTAACAGTGTCATTTCATGAAATAGTTTACGAGGGCGTGTTTTAATTAGGGGCGGGGCAGGGTAGGGGTTGGGTGGGGCAACTGGTGGCAAGTAACTCTTAAGGCCTGGCTAGTAGCTCAGGACTTGAAATTTTCAGCCCTGCTTTATAGCATTGTTTGTCTATTGTATTTGGGCATTATATGCCTAATGTGTTTCATTGTTATATTCCACCAATATGGTGGCTCTTTTTAACTAATAAATGGTAATTATTATATATTTTTTAAAGTTCTCTTTAATGTATGGTATGGTACATTTAAAGCCCCATTAGCTTTTCTGGTTAGGGTCTTATTTATAGTGTACCTACTTTGGTTTCTCAGGAACTGCCCCCGTGTAGTGAGTATATCCACACTGGTGTTCAGCAGCTCTGCAGCGGTCTATATGATGTTCTAGCAGTGTTTTTCAATTCACATCAGCTAATTGCTGCATTTATATTTATAGTGTGCCAAAAGATTTGAAGAACTAAAGAGCAGTGGGACATCACCTGTTGACAATCAGTATAATCCGTTGCTGGCAACAGGAGGAATTCCTCTGGAAAGCCTGGCTACCTACATTAAATCATCCCTGCTTGATTCAACGGAGGATCAAGAAGATGAAACTGCAGGTCAAGGCAACATCTCTGTGACTGGTGAGCCATGTTCCAAAACATTTTTTTGCATGCCATTGCTTGTCATTTAATGACAAGAGATTATGGTTTTTTTTCTAGTTTAATACAAATCAGAATGAAAACCAAAACACATTACTGTTACATTACATTTTGCCAATGCCCCAAGCACTGAGATACTTTTTGCTTGGCCATTGTTCCATTTGCCCTAAGAAACAAAGTTACATAAGGAAACAATAGGTGCACAATCCAGTCTGACTGACCCCATGAACATATATTATATTTTAAGTAAGTCCATAAAACTCTCTGACAATATTCCATAACACTTGGCGGCTGTCCCCAGAGCAGAAGCAGTCTCTGTAATTAAACAAGGGAGAGAGGGAAGCGCATGCTACTGTAGCATAAGGACTGTTTATTAAAAACACAAAATTGTCAACTCACATTGTTAAAAATCAACAGGCTCATCAATAGAGACTGCTGTTCTGTGTGTGATGTTTCCATCCCTCTGTATGCTGGCTGGTTCTGTATATCCGAATACATGGTGAAGAGATGACGCCTCGAACATCCGACCTCCAGAAACCATGTTGGAACGCACGCTGGTAGAAGCAACATAACAGCAGTGGGATAAAAATTGGCTACGCCTATGAGAGCATCCACACTCCTTTATCAAGCCAATCAGAGAAACTGATTGGCTTGATAAAAGAAAGTGATGGGCAAGAAAAGTAAGGCTGGAGAAAGATGAGCTAAGTGATGCTTGAAGTCCTCTGGCCAGGAAATGAGATGGGCTCAGTCTGACTTGCTAGAGCTTCTAATGCACACTGTGTGAAGCTCCCATTGTGCAGTGACATCAAAGTAAGCCATTTCAGTACAAGACAACTGTCTCTAACGTGCTGCCAGCGCAAGGTATTTTAAGTTTGCTCCAGTCATTACCAGCTAAAAATTGTAGTATAAAATATGGAGGCTTCAATTGAGTTTTAATGTTGAGATTTGTATGTTAATTACCAGAGGAAGCCCTCACTGGCTCAATGCAATCAATTACCTTTTGATCAACAACTGTTAAAGAATATGTAAACCCAATATTTCATATTCCTGATATGTGCCTGCTGTACCATGTACTTGTAGGGAAAAGTATCCTGTTTTGTATTGCTTCTTTTGTGTGAAATCTCTGGTGTTCCTGTCAATCCCTCTGCTTTCCTATTAAAAAAGTGACTACAGTAGATAGGAGAGCACACAGTGGTCAGTTCTCTAGTTGTGCTGGGAACTCAGTCTGCTCCCCTTCAATGATCAGACTTGTCCTGACACTCACCCACTGCACATCCATTCACTGGGAAGATCAAGGTGCTGTGGTTTCTCTTCCCCTAGCTAGCTCTTTTGAACAGATGGAATGTGATTACTTATAAAAAAAAGGGGAAAAAGTATTTATAATGTTTATTTTTATATCTATACACAAATGTTTTGTCTTTTATTTCTATTTTAAACTGAATGAGTTGTTTTACAAGGTGAGGGTTTACTATCACTATATATATATATAATATAACAAAATATTAGCTACAAGGAAATGCATTGTTTTAACTGAATCTGCCAACTCAGACTTGAGTAAGTCCAAGAACTGTGAAGCAGAAAAAAGAGCCTACATATGTAATATGTAAATATTACTATTCCCAAGTGTATACAGGTGAAACTCGAAAAATTAGAATATCGTGCAAAAGTTCATTTATTTCAGTGATGTAATGTAAAAGGTGAAACTAATATATGAGATAGACTCATTACATGCAAAGCAAGATAGTTCAAGCCGTGATTTGTTATAATTGTGATGATTATGGCTTACAGCTCATGAAAACCCCAAATCCACAATCTCAGAAAATTAGAATATTGTGAAAAGGTGCAATATTCTAGGCTCAAAGTGTCCCACTCTAACCAGCTAATCAAGCCATAACACTTGCAAAGGGTTCCTGAGCCTTTAAATGGTCTCTCAGTCTGGTTCAGTAGGAATCACAATCATGGGAAAGACTGCTGACCTGACATTTGTGCAGAAAATCATCATTGACACCCTCCATAAGGAGGGAAAGCCTCAAAAGGTAATTGTAAAAGAAGTTGGATGTTCCCAAAGTGCTGTATCAAAGCACATTAATAGAAAGTTATGTGGAAGGGAAAAGTGTAGAAGAAAAAGGTGCACAAGCAGCAGGGATGACCGCAGCCTGGAGAGGATTTGGGGAGCCATGTCATCTGCTGGTGTTGGTCCACTGTGCTTCATTAAGTCCAGGGTCAACGCAGCCGTCTACCAGGAGATTTTGGAGCACTTCATGCTTCCTTGCACAGACGAGCTTTATGGGGATGCTGACTTCATTTTCCAGCAGGACGTAGCACCTGCCCACACTGCCAAAAGTACCAAAACCTGGTTCAATGACCTTGGGATTACTGTGCTTGATTGGCCAGCAAACTCGCCTGACCTGAACCCCATAGAGAATCTATGGGGTATTGCCAAGAGAAAGATGAGAGACATGAGACCGAACAATGCAGAAGAGCTGAAGGCCGCTATTGAAGCATCCTGGTCTTCCATAACACCTCAGCAGTGCCACAGGCTGATAGCTTCCATGCCACGCTGCATTGAGGCAGTAATTGCTGCAAAAGGGGCCCAAACCAAGTACTGAGTACATATGCATGCTTATACTTTTCAGAGGTCCGATATTGTTCTATGTACAATCCTTGTTTTATTGATTGCATGTAATATTCTAATTTTCTGAGATTGTGGATTTGGGGTTTTCATGAGCTGTAAGCCATAATCATCACAATTATGACAAATCACGGCTTGAACTATCTTGCTTTGCATGTAATGAGTCTATCTCATATATTAGTTTCACCTTTTAAGTTACATTACTGAAATAAATGAACTTTTGCACAATATTCTAATTGTTTCGAGTTTCCCCTATATACTGTAACTAAGTTTTTCGTTACAATACTGCATATTGATAAAATGATTTCCATTAAGCAAATTTCTTCTACAGGTTCATATGAATATACACAGAAAAGTCTATACATTCCATATAATTGCTCTGTGCTCACTCTAGCAGTATGATTCATGGTTTCCCTAGAGTTTAGGGAGAGGATATTCTGTCTGATTGTCACCCTTTGGCAGATCATAGGAAAGATCCTTTTGATTTCTTGGCCTGTCACTAATGGTCGTTGATGCAGCAGATTCTTCAGGTCAAATTAATATTTACAACTTTTATTGCATATGGTGGTGGTGCTCAGAGGGTATCTTTGTAGGTTCACATTAGGCTGCTTTTACACCGATTCATTTTTCTTCCAATTTTGCATTAAGGAAAGCAGAAGAAAAACATGTGACCATGTATTCCTATTGAACTGTGCACACTGACCTGTTGCGGGTCCGGTGCGTTTTTCAAAGTCCTGCTTGCTGCATTTTTGGTGCAGTAAACAAAAAAGCACCTCCCCATTGAAATTGTTTTTGGTGCTGTTTTTGAGTCACATGCTATGTTAAAAATGCACTGCAAACGCATTAAAAACATGGTAAAAACACAACAAAAAGGAAAATGCATTTTTGCCATGGATCAGTGTGAAAGTAGCCTAAAGCATGCTTCACATTAAATGCTTAAATCCAAAACATTTTTTTTGTGTTCTTTCATTTGTAAAAAAAAATCTGTTGTCCGTTTAAATGTTGATATCTGTATACCTTAATTTTCAATAGCTTTCATTCTACTATTTTAAGGACTGGTTGTTAGAATCACAAAAAATATTTTTCTTGTGTTGAAGGAAGATCTGGTGCTGCATCAGGAAGAAAATGTTCTGCAGAGAATGAAACATCTTCCCCATCTGTAGATACAGAAAATACTGATGGAAACCAAGGGTATGACAATGTTCTTCCTTCCTCATATTGGCTGTATACAAGGAGAGGGTGGATTGCATTAAAGGAATTATACTGAAAATCTGTTGAAAGATTATCATCTGTAGTGCAATGAAGCAATCCTAACAGCTTTCATGTAAAAGAAGTCCTTCCCCGTTACTCTCTGGTGCCTCTACAGGCCCTGCTGTCTCACCGGGGACTCCGGCACTGAATCCAGTGTTTCCGCCTGCTTACCATAGAGGTGATCGAGGACTGGAACATCTCCAATCATCTCTATGGTATATGAACTTGGAAGCACAGAGTATTTAATCACTTCCACTTTCGGTCTTTTGTTCACTGGCCATTACCAGCTTGGGAAAACTTCGGATCAAACTAATCCAGGTTTGATCCAAAACTTTCAAGGGCAGAGGTGACATCTGGGGTCTCATAGACCCCAGATGTCTCAGCAAAGAGGACCTGTCACTGTTAATTTTAAGAGATGTTTACATTCTTGGTGATAGCGATAAAAACGATCAAAACATTTTTAAAGAAACAGTGTAAAAATAAAAATGTTTTAATAAAATACATTTAAAAAAATGTTTTAAATTGCCCCGTCCCCCTGTGCTCACGGGAGGGATGGGGCACTTGTAGGTCACACAAGCAGGGGCTTAGATAAGGGGGAGTCAGGGGGGTCTGAACCCCCCCAGAGGAGAGTTGCCAACCATCCCTGGCTGCAGTCTGCAGCCCTCAAATTTTGGGCTGGGCAGTGATCAGAACACAGCAGCGGGAACACAGCAGCGCTGGGAGGGAGGGGGTGGCAGACAGAAAACCATTCTGTGCAGCTGTGGAGGCAGCGATCAGTGCTGGTCTAGGGGTGTGTGGGAGAGGCGGCGGTGCTATGGTGACAAGTAGCGATCTCCTGTATGACTTTCAATGAACCAGCTGGAAGGCGTGGGAGGGAGAGGAGGAGAAGCAGCTTCCAGTCATACAGGAGATCGCTGCCTGTCACCACAACCACCGCCACCCTTCCCACACACCCCAAGCCCCGGTGCTGCTCTGCCGCATCCACCGATGTACAGAATGGTTTTCTTTCGCCCACTGCTGCTGTATTCCAGCCGCTGTGTTCTTCTCACTACCCAGCAGCCCAGCCCCTCCCTCCATCCTCCACACCAATAGGAGAATAGGGGAGAGAGGCTGAATCTGCTCTGCCTCTCCCCTGTGCCCGCCCACACTCCAGTCCGTGCTGCTTCAGAGGAGGTGCGGGCAGGGAAACTGAACACAGCAGATGACAGTCACAGCTTTGAGGCTTCTGAAGGAGTCATGGTGAGTATGACCTAATCGTCCATCCTTCCACCCCCCCCCCCCCCTTCCATCCTTCCACCCCCCCTTCCCTTCCATCCTTCTACCTTACCCCTCCCTTCCATCCTTCCACCCCCCCCCCCCTTCCTTCCACCCACCCCTCCCTTCCTCCCACCCTTCCTTCCTTCCTTTCTTCTTTCTTTCTTTTTATAAGCAAAAGTGTCAGAAAAGGCCTAGTCTTACTAATAGTGTAGTATTTATTGATAAAATTGACATAAAACCTAGATTGTGAGCTCCAAGGAGCAGGGCCCTCTAATCCCTCTTGTATTGAACTGTATTGTTACTGTACTGTCTCCCTCCATAATGTAAAGTGCTGAGCAACTGTTGGCGCTATATAAGTCCTGTATAATAATAATAATAATAATAATAATAATAAAAATAATAAAACAAAATAGCAGCTACTTCCTGATGACGTCAGAGTGATGAAAATGCATAAGAGACTTCCAGTCTCTGACATCCGGTCACATTACTTCCTGTTAGTTGGAACACATGCCAGCCTAGGTGGTGTATACATGGTGGCGCCAGCATTGCAGGACTACACGCTGTAATACCTTGCACCGGTATTCAGGCACATTATCATGTGAGCATTTTATTTTGTTTTATATGTTGATTTTATCAATAAATACTACACTGTACAAAACTTATCCTTGGGTTCCGATGTGGTTTCTGTGGAGTAAATAAAAATATTGGATACATCACTACAGGATGAGCTTTCGTCCGCTTTTATTGTGATACCAACAAGCACATGTTATATAAATTTACCATATGATCGGGTGGAATGTGGATTCCTTGTGTTGAAGAAGACTGGGCACTTAGCACCTTTGTGTTTTAGAGACTTTGATATTTGAGGTCATGTGTGGTGACCCATGGGCTTTATTATATGTATTTGATGTAAATTCACAAATGATTGCATTTATTTGATGGTTTCTCATAGATATAGATTTTACAGACTGCATTATATCTATTTTAGTTTTTTTAAGGGTATTTTGTACACAGCTCTTTAGCATTTTCCATTTGAGATTTCATTTCAATTTCACATGGTGATTATTGATCACTTCAGGGAGGCAGCTTAGTCACCTTTTGTTACTTTACACAATATAATTTTGTATATGTTGGTTAGATGTACTTTATACTTGCTATTTATAGCTGTATGCGACCGTTATAACATTTTTGAAATCTTGATTTTTTTTAAAGGCCCAATATGGTCATTCATGTATGTGATGAAGCCAAACACCTAAAGGAAGATTTCACATGTCCAAGGGATCTGCTGATATCCGAAATGAAGTATTTTGCAGAGTATTTAACCACAGACTCCCAGCGCTGGGAAGAAGTTGACATTTCTGTCCACTGTGATGTGCACATCTTTGATTGGTTGATTAAATATGTCAAGCGTAATGCAGAAGACAGGGACCAACAAGAGCCACCAGACCTTGGTGAGTATAATTGCTTTTTAGGTTTTCAGCTATATTTTTGAATAAATGTAAATAAAAAGGATTTTCTCTAAATGGCATTTTCCATGGTAGTTTTGTAGGTGTATGTTCCACCCACTGGATCTTTAAAACATCTTATGGTCTTTGGTGAACTAGATTGCCAAACAGTGGTCAAAAATGTTTTGTCTTTCAGAGCTTCATATTTACATTGATTTCCAAAGAACCATGGTTTCAAGCCTCTCTTGCCCTTTCTGCAAGCCTTCATCCATGATTGTGTGAGATGAATTACATGAAATCAGGGGCATTATTTCAAATGATAGGACCCATAAAAAATATGAAATGAGGCACCATGGCCCTCTACCCACATACAAGTAACTAACATGCTAGCATACTAATTACAGCAATCTTATAGAAATGTAGGAGCAAGATTTGTATTCATTGCAAGAGAATAAGACAAAGGTTAAATAGAATAGCCCTGAATTGTAGTGACTTTATGTGGTTGTAACATTTTACTTTTTGTTACCTTTTTTAATATACAGCTGTTTATGTATGCAGAAACCGTGACAGCGCAAATGTTTTAATACTACACTCAGTTATGTACAGTAGTCCGTCAGTCTGCTATGTATTTCATACACTAGGATAAATTGCTTATTTATCTAAAAGTAGATTTTTTTGCAGAACCTGGGAATGTTATTTCAATACTGATCTCTTCTGAGTTTTTAAAGATGGATTCATTGGTGAGTACATTATACCTAATTTGTGTTTTTGCATACAGAATAATGCCTATGACAAACAAATTCCTTCAAAAAATCTCTATAAAAGTATATTTACAAGAACAAAAAAGTAATATATTGCAGCATAAAGTACTGTATATGTGAACCCCCACGTGGTAAACCAACCCTTTCAGTTTAAAATAGAAATGAAAGGCAAAACATTTGTGTATACATATTAAAAAACATTATAAATAACTTTTTTTAAACCTTTTTTGTGGAAAAAGTGTAGGACAGAGCAGAAAATTCCCTGTTCCCAGAAAAGATGCAGACTTTACTGGCACAACATGAGACATCCAAATGTCAAATCTTTTTACAATGGGGTTTGCTTCCATTGGGTATAACAAAATCACTAAATGTAATGAAATAAAGATAGATACAGTGGGGCAAAAAAGTATTTAGTCAGCCACCAATTGTGCAAGTTCTCCCACTTAAAAAGATGAGAGAGGCCTGTAATTGGCATCATATGTAGACCTCAACTATGAGAGACAAAATGAGAAAAAAAATCCAGACAATCACATTGGCTGATTTGGAAAGAATTTATTTGCAAATTATGGTGGAAAATAAGTGTTTGGTCACCTACAAACAAGCAAGATTTCTGGCTCTCACAGACCTGTACATTCTTCTTTAAGAGGCTCCTCTGTCCTGCACTCATTACCTGTATCAATGGCACCTGTTTGAACTTGTTATCAGTATAAAAGACACCTGTCCACAACCTCAAACAGTCACACTCCAAACTCCACTATGGTGAAGACCAAAGAGCTGTCGAAGGACACCAGAAACAAAATTGTAGACCTGCACCAAGCTGGGAAGACTGAATCTGCAATAGGCAAGCAGCTTGGTGTGAACAAATCAACTATGGGAGCAATAATTAGAAAATGGAAGACATACAAGACCACTGATAATCTCCCTCGATCTGGGGCTCCACGCAAGATCTCACTCCGTGGGGTCAAAATGATCACAAGAACGGTGAGCAAAAATCCCAGGACCACATGGGGGGACCTAGTGAATGACCTGCAGAGAGCTGGGACCAACGTAACAAAGGCTACCATCAGTAACACACTACACCGCCAGGGACTCAGATCCTGCAGTGCCAGACGTGTCCCCCTGCTTAAGCCAGTACATGTCCGGGCCCGTCTGAAGTTTGCTAGAGAGCATTTGGATGATCCAGAAGAGGATTGGGAGAATGTCATATGGTCAGGTGAAACCAAAATAGAACTGTTTGGTAGAAACACAACTCGTCGTGTTTGGAGGAGAGAGAATGCTGAGTTGCATCCATAAACACCATACCTACTGTGAAGCATGGGGGTGGCAACATCATGCTTTGGGGCTGTTTCCCCGCAAAGGGACCAGGACGACTGATTCATGTACAGGACAGAATGAATGGGGCCATGTATCGTGAGATTTTGAGTGCAAACCTCCTTCCATCAGCAAGGGCATTGAAGATGAAACGTGGCTGGGTCTTCCAACATGACAATGATCCCAAACATATCGCCCGGGCAACAAAGGAGTGGCTTCGTAAGAAGCATTTCAAGGTCCTGGAGTGGCCTAGCCAGTCTCCAGATCTCAACCCCATAGAAAACCTTTGGAGGGAGTTGAAAGTCTGTGTTGCCCAGCGACAGCCCCAAAACATCACTGCTCTAGAGGAGATCTTCATGGAGGAATGGGCCAACATACCAGCAACAGTGTGTGCCAACCTTGTGAAGACTTACAGGAAACGTTTGACCTCTGTCATTGCCAACAAAGGATATATAACAAAGTATTGAGATGAACTTTTTGATATTGACCAAATACTTATTTTCCACCATAATTTGCAAATAAATTCTTTCCAAATCAGCCAATGTGATTGTCTGGATTTTTTTCTCATTCTGTCTCTCATAGTTGAGGTCTACCTATGATGCCAATTACAGGTCTCTCTCATCTTTTTAAGTGGGAGAACTTGCACAATTGGTAGCTGACTAAATCCTTTTTTGCCCCACTGTACATGCATACTATGTATCTTTATTTCATTACTTTTAATTATATTGTCATACTCAGTGGTCCTGAGGAAGTAAAACCCATTGGGAAACCCGTTGACATTTGGATTTATATAAGATCACCTGTATTGATAAGATATCTGCCTTTACATTTATGGTTATGACAGTACAGTTATTAAGTGTTCAGTTTCAATCCAATATTGGGTATTATCTATGTATATCTTTTTATTATGGTGTTTTTCCTCACCTTTTCTTTTAAAATTGACCTGCTATTTTAATGATTGTAATAAAGATTTTTTGTACTTTATTATTTGAGTGATGTCTCATGTCATGCTAGTAAAGTCCACATCTTTTCTGGGAACAGGGAATTTGCTCTTCTGCCCTACACTTTTTTTTCTATATACATTATATATTGCCAAAAGTATTGGGCCAGCCATCCAAATCATTGGATTTAGGTGTTCCAATCACCTCCATGGCCACAGGTGTATACAATCAAGCACCTAGGCATGCCGACTGTTTCTACAAACATTTGTGAAAGAATGGGTCGCTCTCAGAAGCTCAGTGAATTCAAGCGTGGTACCATGATAGGTTTCCACCTGTGCAATAAGTTCATCCGTGACATTTCCTTGCTACTAAATATTCCACGGTCATCTGTTAGTTATCGGTGTTATAACAAAAAGGAAGCAACTAGGAACATCAGAAACGCAGCCACAAAGTGGTAGGCCATGTAAAATGACAGAGTGGGGTCAGCGCATGCTGAAGAGAACAGTGCACAGAAGTCGCCAACTGTCTGCAGAGTCAACAACAGTGCGTAGAGAGCTATGGGTTTCCATTGCCGTGCAACGCAAACGTCGGATGGAGTGGTGTAAAGCATGCCACCATTGGACTCTAGAGCAGTGGAGACATGCTGAAGCTCATGGTGCGCAGAAGTTGCCAACTGTCTGCAGAGTCAATAACTAAATACCTCCAAACTTTGTGTGGCATTCAGATTAGAACAACAGTGCATAGAGAGCATCATGGAATGGGTTTCCATGCCTGAGCAGCTGCACCCAAGCCTTACATCACCAAGTGCAATGCAAAGCGTTGGATGCAGTTGTGTAAAGCACGCCACCAATGGAGACATGTTCTCTGGAGTGACGAATCACGCTTCTCTGTCTAAAAATCCGATGGGTGTGTCTGGGTTTGGCAGTTGCCAGGCGAACAGTACTTGCCTAACTACATTATGCTAAGTGTAAAGTTTGGTGGAGGGGGGATTATGGTGTGGGGTTGTTTTTCAGGGGTTGGGCTGGGACCCTTAGTTCCAGTGAAGGGATCTCTTAAGTTGTCAGCATACCAAGACATTTTTGCAATTTCATGCTCCCAGCTTTGTGGGAAGTTTGGGGATGGCCCCTTCCAGTTCCAACATGACTGCATACCAGTGCACAAAGCAAGAGCCATAAAACATAAAGACATGGATGAGCGAGTTGGTGTGGAGGAAGTTGACTGGCCTGCACAGAGTCCTGACCTCAACCCGATAGAACACCTTTGGGGTGAATTAGAGTGGAGACTGCAAGCCAGGCCTTCTTATCCGACATCAGTGCCTGACCTCACAAATGTGCTCCTGGAAGAATGGTCAAACGTTCCCATAGACACACTCTTAAACCTTGTGGACAGCGTTCCCAGAAGAGTTGAAGCTGTTATAGCTGCAAAGGTTGGGCCAACTCAATATTGAACTCTACAGACTAAGACTGGGATGCCATTAAAGTTCATGTGCATGTAAAGGCAGGCGTCCCAATACTGTTGGCAGTATAGTGTATATTTGGATGCAGTGGAAGCCTTTCGTTGTATATGTACTTTATTATAAGTGATCACATATCCTCTGTTCTCGGGGGAGGAGGCTGTGTGTGTGTGTGTGGGGGGGGGGGGGCAGTACACTGATCATCCCAGTGAATGGCTGTGCAGGGGGAAGAGGGGGCATGTCTGTTCATGGGAGCAAAGAAAGCTCCCAGTACAGCCAGAAACTGACCACACTGTGCTCTCATGCCTAATAGGAAAGCTGAGGGACTGGCAGGAAACCCAAGTATTTCACACTTAGGAAGCAATACAAAGAGAACAGGATACTTTTTCATACAAGTACATGGTACAACAGGCTCATATCAGGAATATGAAATGTTGGGGGTAATATATTCTTTAGCAATTCTTAGATGTGGTGGCTATATTATTTTTAATTTTTTTTATTTTTTTCTCTTTTACTTTCACCTGGTGAGCTTGCCTGGGAATCTGTCTATTTTGCACACAACGCTTTTTGGAAGTGACCTAATATACCCTGGATATATTTACCTCTTCTGTTTAACTTCTCTTTATTGAAACATCACTTGATTTCAATGCTCATACGTGGCATGGCAGTTAAAGCTGAATCTTTTTATTTATTGTTCCCTTTACTCTTTCTTTGTCTAGGTAGAGGAATGCATACATTACTGTCACAAGAACATGAGTGCCATTGTAGCCTCCCCGTGCAATATGAACTGTATTAATGCCAACCTATTAACCAGGATCGCTGATCTCTTCACTCATAATGAGGCAGATGATATAAAAGACAGAAAAGACAAATTTAAGAGGTATAAATAACAACATATAATTTTAAATGTAATTTATTTTGCATAAAGCTCTGTTGGAACATGATTGTAAATTATATACTTGTAACAGCACATTTTCCGAGTAGCATTTATAATGATTATTTTTATATGTGTATTACTTTTCAAATTAAATGAAAGCAAAGTCTTTTAAATTTTTTTGCAAATTTTCATTTGAAAATATTTAGCCTAATGTAAATCAAATTAGCATGTTTTAATGTTTTAATATCCTTGTTTCTGTATAAATTGTATTTATATTTGTACATATGGCAGTTGTATGTTTTGTGTATGTGTTATTCCTGCTTAGCAATTCTGGATAGTTGCTATGTCTTTTACTCTCTGCCAGTGTAAAACTGGCCATACATTGATTGAAATTCAGCCACTTCAACAGGGACGGGCTGTATATTGATCAGTATGTGACCATCCCTGCTCGACTGAAGTTGTCCATTGACTGACCACTGTCAAAATGACATGAAAACTTTCTTTGATCAGCGGCTGCAGCCATTTGGCTGCAACTGGTAATCGGTGTACAATGATTCCGCCTTGTTTGTGTGAAAGGAGGAATACTGACCAAAAAAATCTAACAGCGTACAGTATGTCTAACAGCTTTCGTCTATTCTATAGAGGGGATTTACTAAAACTGGAGCACTCGGTATCTGGTTCAGCTGTGCATGGTAGCCAATCAGCTTCTAACTTCAGCTTGTCCAGTTAAGCTTTGACAATAAAACTTGGAAGCTGATTGGTTTCTACAGACCCGCTTGATACTGTTATTATGCCAGCAATAACAGGGCACTTCATTATATTAGGTTTTCAGTTTATGTTTTCCTAAATGGGTAACGTAGACCACAGTGCCAATATGGGTAAAGCCTATTCGGTATTTTAAAGTAAACCTGTGCTTTGCCCACTCAAAACATAACCCTGCTTGGCAGCATATATTTACCTTCCTTTCACTCCCCCACCACTATTTAAAGTATAACTAAAGGCAAAATGTTTTCTTAGTTATGGATAGAGTGGAAAGGAATTCGAACACTTGTCATTTTTTTTGCTGTCTTTGCCCCTGGTTAGGGAGATTCAACCTCTCTATTTGTCCTGTTTACCATTATCATTGAAAGCGAAAGTAAAAGAAAATCCCAAATTTTGGGTTGTCCCCAGACAAGTAATAGTTGGGGAATCTTCAAATGGGGATGCTAATTCTGGTGGCCTGGGGGTCCCCAAGAAATTCCCCTCACTTCCTGTTTGACTATGGGACAGGAAGTGAAGGGAAATCTCCGCAATGAGACAGAGATGGTGAAAAAAAATCTGACAGGGGTTATTATACTCCCTTACTCTATCAAATTTGAAAAAAATTGCCTATAGTTCTACTTTAAGCGCCAAGAGCGAAGGAAAGTCCTTTCTAAACTAAACGTTTCTTCCTGAGGACGCCAAGTGACGAACCATGTAGAGGCTGTACCTATGGTCGTCATATCCGTCATAGTCCCTGACATCACTTCCTGTTTCCAGGATTTGCAACACACGCCGAGCTCCAGGAAGTGGAATGGTGGTTCATACTCTATCAGTGTTTATTAGTACACTATTAGCTCAGTGCTTATTTGTAAGTGCAATACTTTTATTGAAACGTTTTAATAAATACTACACCCTAAGAGATTCTTTCTTTATGGTCCTTGGTTTACATTAATGGGAAGTGATCGGGCATTAAGAAAAATTGATGATTGGAGGAAAGTTAGCATTAGCAGTTAAAGGGCATCTGGAATATCAAGCGGTTTTATGACCTTTTCTATTAAGAGGGTTATGGATCTGTGGTGAGTGCATTGTGGTGGCACATAAGGGGAATCAATTTTGGAAGAAGTGGTGGCACAAAAACAAGATTTTTCTTTCCACATTGGTGTTGGACTGTGACATAGCACAATTTATTCATTACATGTCTTAATGTGATTTGATTTGGATTTTTGATTATGTGGACTTGACCTAGGTTGATTGGGGGATAGTTTTGCATATATTTAGGATATACATAGTGTAAGCGCCATACTTGCTGCTATATATTCATTTAAAAGTTACTTACAATGATAATCTGGGCAATTGATATGTTTTCTGCACCATGTCTCCAAATTAAAGAATTTTCAAAGAAGGGTAATTATGGGACTTTGAAGGTGCTTACAATATCGCAAACTGTTAAAATGTAACAATTGTTTATTTTGTTACAGGTTTACCTATTAAAAAACAGTATTATTACCTATTAAAAAAACAGTATTATGAATGAATACGGTCTTGTCCTCATTTTTTTGGTGGTATATTGATAGTCCCAACATGTTTCACCCAATGGGGCTTCTTCAGGGGACACAACCACTGCAACTTTAATAATATGACGAGGAAACAGAACAACAATAAACAACTTGATAATAAACCTATTTAACTAAAATAATAATAATAATACACTATCTACAGTACATTGTCTGCAGTCTTGGTCAGATAATGCTTACCCCTTGAGATTTATGAAGCCTCTTAATAAGAAGAATAAGATAAATCTTCAGATATAATGTCAAGCAACAAAATCTGATATGACCACAGGAGGTACAAAAGGACCAACTATAATAAAAAAATATTGATTATAATTCTATAAATATAGAGACCATCAGTGAGGTTCTCGCTTATTAATCCTTACTTACAGATATATTATTGAAGAGAAATTTACTCACTGGCGCCTGTATAGATTGATGATAGATAAATTTATCAGTTTCATACCCACTAAAAAACAACTTACACAGGGCTGTGGACTCCCTGCATGAAAATGCTGATTGGCCCACAGCTGTCACATGACATGAGGCACATACTCCTCCATGCTCTGAAGTACCAGGTATTGCAATTGGCTTCAAGAACTGAACTGCACAGTAGGACAGCAAAGATAGATAAATATATTCAGGGAATGGGGCAAAGCACAGGTTTGCTTTGAGTTACATTATAACTCTGGTCCAAACTTCTGATCTTAATCATACAGCACAGGACACTGGATATTCCTAGACCCTGGGTTACAGGCTGCTCCCTTCAGGTGTTTGGACAGTGGCAAATCTTTTGGACATGCCCCCTTGGATGTACCCCCTAAAATCTTACCTTTCTCTTTGAGACCTCAGTTTTTTTGTCCTTATGTGATGGACTTCTCTCCTTTATAAAGAAGTTCTTATACGTAACGAGTTCTTATTTAGCTTGAATTCTTCAACTCTTCACTGCTTTCTATTATCAGCCAAGACTTATTAAACAGGAAATACTGTAATTACAACCTCTGTAAAGTTTATTGCTATCTGTGTACCTTTTGCATCGATCTCACCTATTTGTTCAAAGTAACTGAGAGAAAAATAGGGGAAATCCACAGTTCTACAGTTGTCATTGAAACAGATTTGTGGGGGTGAAGGGTGGTATTTTAAGCAAAGATGCTTGTTCCAGTGACAGCGGTCAAAGGTGAGATTTCCCTTAGTTTTTGAGGAGATTTCCACTTACTTCCTGTTATTTCTCTGGGGACAGGAATAACAGAGAGATTGAACTCATGATGATGCAGACAACAATAAAAGCCTGATAGAGCTTTTAAACCTCACTCTATCTAAAAAGAAAATTCACTTGAGTTACATTGTAAAGAGAAAAGTGGCCCATGCATTCATTATTTTTTTTAAACAACCAGCAGGTTGATTCCCACATCCACACATTTGAGGTGGATAGGGGAATCACTCCCACTGTGATACTGTGCTCTGACACCTGGGAGTCTTGCCGCCATCAGAACATAATGATCAGTGTTCCCGGCAGTAGTCAGCTGCACTGACCATTCGGAGAAAACCCAGCAGACTTTTATACAACCAGGGTGTCCATACTTGAATTGCTGAACCAGTGGAATTTTGATCCTTGTATCGCCAGCTAAACTTTTGCCTTGCCCATGCAGAGCAAAACAACAGTGTCTATGCAAATCTCTCCTCTGACCCTTTATTCTAACGTTACCAGTATTTCCTTGCCTCTCCTTCCTCCCCTGCAGCCAGCACTGAGATTACTGATATTGGTGACCCAGGAGAATAGTAACCTTACTATCTGAGTCAGATAAAAGTGCCTCGATCTAGTGATTGGCTGCTTGACCTGAACACCGTCACAGGGAAGGAGGTCCTCAATAACCAGAGGTGTTTGGTATTGTGGACATCTTCAGAGGAGGATAGAACGTCTAGAAAGCAATAATAAGGTGATTGGCAGGGGGACCTGCATGGGCACGGTGGCACTGTCCCTCTTAAACTACCACTTATCTGCCAGCAGAACCAAGAGAACTTTTTTCTCTTAGCTTGTCTTTAAGCATTTTGTAAGAATATGTTCTTGTTTTACAGCAAAATATTCTGCAAAAAAATAGAACGACTTTTTGATTCAGAGTTTAAGAATCCAGATTCTCTATCAAATGCTTCAACTTTATACAGGTAAGCACTTATGTCAAACATAAGTGTTTGATTGTCTGCTGTAAACAGCAGCTATGGAGATCAGCAATGTAAATCTTCTCTTGTAGGTGCTGTTTATGTAAGAAGCTGCTGACAAAAGAAGTCAAGCAGAAAATTGCCTGTCTACCTGGAAAAATCAACATCGACCAGTATGGAAATATTGTTTATTTTCACGTAAGGTTTGTACATTTCAATTTCAGATTTTTCAGATTTTTTTATTGCCCCTTTCAGAATTAAGCAAAGGTGATGAGACATCTGCATATGTATGAGACCAGCTACCTAGAGATCTGATGCTTTTCTTGTTCACCCTGATAAGTCAGAGTTTTGTAGAATAAAATAAATATTTATTTTTTTTGAAAGTACATTTTTTTGTTCAATATTTTTATTTAAGAATAAAATGGAATACACATGTCATTAAGGTTACGTTGCCATTGATATTTCTATTTCCACAAAAACTTTTTATAGAGCAAGAGAAAAAATTAGTGTGGCACACAAACAGGAATCAGGTTTACAGCACAAGAATGTACATAAGAAACACCTGAACATGTGTCACAAGAATAAATAAAAAGAGAGAGGATATTGAAACACGAATTTCGTGGCCAGCATAGTTATAGAGAGAGGCTCATCAGCATACATTGCCATTGATATATATATCCAACAGTGCATTAATAAAGTAAGCTGATGTTCTATAGAGCTGCAGTGATAGTCAATGTCACTTTTTTTTCCACAAATGCATATTCTACATGCCAGAAGGAAAAATGGCATGCGCATTAAGGAAAGAGGAGAAGAAAGGGATAAGAAATGTGGAATCGGATGCTAGAGGGGATGAGCACCTCTGGTCCTGTGTCAAACCTCAGTTTAGATCCAAAACTCTTCTGTTTCACAAATCTATCGGTCTACACTCAAAGTCTGAAGGTAGAAAATGGAACTCTGTCAATTTTGCTGTTAGTTTTCATTAATATATGCCGTACGTATCTTATATTTCATCGCCATTATTGAGAGCCAGTCAGATAGCCAAGCTTTAGCTATTGTTTGTTTAATTGTTGTAAGGATGCAAATCATTAATTTAAATTGACATTTAGAGAGCTTGAGATTGAGTAAAGCTTTAGTGGGTAACCCAGAGACAGAGGTACCCAATAGTAGGGCCCGCCAATCATATATTTGAGTCCACATCTGTTGTACTATTGGACAGATCCACCAGATGTGGAGTTATGTCCCTGAATCTGAGCACCCTTGAAAACAAGCCCAAGTGTTGGATCTAAGTGCCACCTCTACAACAATTTACTGTGTATTAGGTAAGTTTTTATAAATGGTAATTTAAGACAGCTGGAGACCATTGACTGTATTAAACTGTTTCCATACTAAAGGAACAATGACGTGATTAGTTACCCTTAAGGAACTATTCTGATTTGAATCTTTATTGGCTTTATGTGATTAGATACCTACAAATGTATAGTTTCAAACAAAGTGCACTTGTCTTTTTTGCCCCCTTAACTGTGCTAAACTGGCAAGTCAAAAGGAGGGGTTGATATATTTTCCTAAGAGTGGCAGAGGTGAGCACCCTATGTTTAGTCACTGATAAAGCCATAAAAAGAGTCCACATACTGTAAAATGCTGCTCATTAAGAAGATAAAACATAGTAGCATTAGATTATATGGTACACGGTTAGTAAAAAAAAAAGAGGTAGACATTTTACAGAGTGAAACAATATTTATGATAGCCAGATCCACTTTGTGATTACTGTTTGTCTATAATGTGACTCTTCAGTGCGAATTCTTCCTGCTGACAGAGTGAGAACAATGTCTTGGTGTAGAGAGTATTGTTTTAAAATCAGATTTGGACTGGCAACAACATAAATCACAGATTCTTTTTTTCTTGAATTTACAGAGATAAAACCTGGGACATTCATGAATACTTGACAAGTTCATTTGAGGAACTTAAATCCTGGCGGGATGTTTACTGGCGTTTGTGGGGAACTGTAAACTGGCTGACTTGTTCCAGGTGTAAGCAGGTCAGTGCCTATGGAGGAGTACTAGAAGCAAAAATTTGGAGTGTCACAGTTTACATGACTCCAAATAGGAGCATACACATACTGAAAATACATACTGTATACATAATGTACAATTTCGAACAATAGAAAACATATACAAGTGGCAAAAAAGGAGGTTTTTATTACTCTGTGTCCTTGCTGGAAGGATTCACTCTCTCTGGAGGTGTCACTGCACAAGATTAAAAGTGAAAATCTTTTAATGAAGACACTTATTGAAGTGAAAACTAAGAGAGGATATTTTTTACTTTGGAAAGAAGTTCCTCTCATTTCCTGTTGTGTCTTGAGACAGAGGGAAAAGACAAATTTCTCCAAAGGGACACAGACCGCAACAAAAAAGGGGGATTTAACCATTAAAATATCCAAAATGTTAAAGGTTAATTGACATCTGTGCTGTACGATTTAGGTGTGTTGCATTTTAGGTGTGTTATACATCTGTTTTAGTTGCAGTACCATTGAACTCTCTATAACATGCATTTTCATGAAATTGCAATGACACATAGAAGGCACAGGTGTGAACAGGACATAAAAAGCTCATTTAGCAGTTTATACTGAAAATTGCAGTACGATATATACTTGGTGGCAGTCACATAGACATTCTGTTTTTGCCAAGTCAATCTACAAAATGTTTAGTAAGGAAAAGTCTAACTTATACGATTGCCATATGTCTGTAAATTTGGTGACCTCTCAGCAGTGCAGCACTGTTATGTGCTATCAGGCTGGTCACCTAGCAGTCTGCTTATGATATGACACAACAGTATGCACCCCTCTCCACATCAGCAGCCAAGGTATTATGAGGTGCATCAGGGAGGGTTTACTTGAAAAAGTAAATAAGGTACCTCTATTGACTCTTGTATATTTTATAACCTTATTGACTCTTGTATATTTTATAACCTAAGTGCATATTAACCTGTGCTAACAAAAAGGGCTTACCATTGCTGACCTCATTAGAAAATTGATAGTTGCCTGCATGTCATCCTAAATTAATGGCTTTTTTCATATTTAGGTCAGTTCTGACTTCATTAACAATGCTTGCTACAGAGTGTTCCTGTAACATTGAATGATTGAGGTCAAACAACAAAGATGAGTGTGATCAAACACTGCTGATCACTTAGTTCTACCCTCCGTTCTGAGCAGAGAGCTGTAACTGTCATTCATCAGGTCTTTGCTCTGCCCCTCCAGCACTCACTGGAGCTCTGGGCTGTAGAGGGGGCTATAGCAGCTGGCTCAGTCTCTCAGCCACTCACTAAGAAGCTTAGCCAGGTGCCAGTTCAAGCTTCTGGGTGGATCCCGACATTAAAGTTGGGATCTTTAGAGCCTGGACTGACTGAGTGATGTCAGCTGACAGCAGGCTTAGGTTGCTGTCAACTGAAAAAGGGTCATAAGACTGCAGAGCGAACTGCAATCCTGTGATCACCAAGAGGGTATAACCAAAATAGTTTGGGATATACTTCTCCTTTATGATAAATAAAAGCGGGCAAAGCTAAGATCTGTAGAATGGAGATCTCACTTAAAAGTTGACCATACTCTGTTAGTTTTTTATATCATGTAGCCAATGGCCCAAAAGAAAAAAAAAAAAGAACAGATTCCTCCATCCACACAAACAAAATGGATGGAGGAATTCCCCCACCGGGACACCGTATTCTGACATTGTCAGAATATACCAACTCAGGGGCGGACTGACCATTTGGAAACCCGGGCACTGCCCGAGGGCCTGGGGTCAGTAGGGGGTACCATGAGATGCCTCTGGTACCTTTTTCATAGGCTTTTTTGAGTTTGGGCAAGGACACAGGGGCCCCATGATCCCCTATTGCCCGGGGGCCCCATGAGTTGTCAGTCCGCCCCTGTACCAACTAGCAACTGCAACTGATCGACTGCAGCAGCTGATTGGTGGAACATTTTTCAACATGCTCCTTTGACAGGAATGGATTAAACAAATTACTTCCATCAAGTGGGGAAGCCTTCACACAGACTGAGCTTCAATAAGTGTATGATCAGCTTTGAAGACCCAAAAGGAGTCCCAAAAAGGAGATGCCAGTGAGTGATTAAATCTACATGAGTACACCCATAAATTAATATCAGTATTTGGTGTACTTATTCTTTATTATGCAGCTGTATCATGAACTAAGAACATGTTATAATATTTTTGGTTTACTGCATTTCTAGACTTTCCTTTGTAATGAGCTGTCACATTGCCAATACCACCCCGAGCCTGCTGTTTACCCCAGCGCTGCAAGCTCCTTGGATTCTCCAGGCACTGGATTCTATCCCTGCTGTAACCAGAAGGTCCTCAGGTTCGATCCCACCCAGCTTCCAAAGGTTAGATTCATTGTACTACTATTTTTCATCTGTGTTGAGAAAGGCTCTGCAATGTATCATATGGGCAGGATTTGACCAGGGAAAGACCTCTCTGTAAACATGCACAATTGGAGCAAACAACTCAAGCTAAAAACCCTCACACAGTTGCCTTATTACCTCTTTCTTTTGATAGCTGTCCTACAAGGTGTTTATAGCCTCGCTGCAGAAACTCCCTATAGTCTTAGATTGGGCCTTACTTCAACTGTACAGATACAGCTTATTCATCTCTGTGGGAAGTAATGGCACAGACACTGGCAGCTCAAGTCAAGGGTAACTAGCATAATTAAAGAATTCACCACCATGGACCTGTGCGATGACCCTACAGCTTGCCTCCTGCACCTGATGGGGAGACCCATCAAAAAATACTAAACCTCCCTTACTATCCAATTGCTAAACTCAGCAAAGGCCTGTATACCACTTCGCTAGAAGGATGTGCTTCCTCCCATGCTCTCTATCTGGTTCTCCAAGGTAAAAAAACTTAGAGACATGGAAAACCTTATGGCTATCTTGCGCAACAAAGAGGAATCCTTTCGTGACATATGGCGCCCCTGGGACTACTTTGTTTTAACAGATACTTACCTAAATGAGCTTACACCTCCCCATTGAAGCTCACCTTTCTATGCCCCCATCATGCTCCCTGGGTTCTGTGCCCTACTCCTTTCCCTCTCCCTCTTTTTCCATCTGGCCTCTCCTCCCGACCCTGTTCCCCTCTACCCCTCCTTCCATTGCCCCTCTTCCCTATACCGCCTTCGCAGCCTACTTATGCGGGCCCTTTGCCCAACCCATAGACTGCACACCAGTTAGTCTAGTATAGCTGCCCATACTGTTTGAGAGATATCAGCTGATTTGAAACCTCCATTTTACATATATTCATTTGTTTTTCTTTTATCAATGATAGGTGATACTTGCTGTAGATTTAAATCAGCTGGAGTGGATAAAAATCATATTATGTCATAGGGTACTTTGTCACATATTCTCAGTTGTGTTAGTTTGCATAGTTACCTGAAAAGTTAATATATTGGGCAGTTTATGCTGTTAATGTATCATTATAGTACTTTGTTAGCCAGCAGGTAAAGTTTAAATGTTATTATACTACAGGATTTATATAGCACCAACAGTTTGCACAAATTGTATGTCCCCTTAGTTGTGGAACTGCTATCATTACATCTGATAGAGCTGCTTTCACAAAGTCAGAGGAATCAGACCCCAAAAACAGCATTCTCTTAGTATTCTTTTCAGAGGCTGTAATACAGTGTATATTGTTGTGACTGACTGCCTGCTTACTTGCATACACAACATAACTCAAGTCCGTCAGTCCATCTTGTACCATAAGGCTTCTGATTAGAGGGTTATAAACTGTGGTTATTTTACAATGGACCTGTTAACATTTAATGTAGATCCACCTTTGCCTACCCATGTTAACAAGGCATCCATTTTAAAATTATGTACATTACTTATCTTCTAGGGCTGTAAAGTAAGGGACCATATTATTGGTTTGCCAGAAGGGGACAATGCACCAAAGAGTTCTTCTACAGACATACTAACAGATCTGCTGCAGAGAAGGGATATTATAGTTGTGCCTTTTTCTAAAGACTTGAATGGGTAAGAAATAACCTCCCTCTAAATTAATTTCTCATATATTATCACTGAACACTTACAGATCCAAACATTCTTATCTACAGGGACTCTGGAATTACACTTAGTCAAGACAAGAGTCTTGAATGTGATGTCCAGTTGGAACCGAACTCTGTAGGTGGACAGAAGGCTGCAGAAATCAATGCTGTGAGTTTGTCTTTATGTTAAACAGAAACATGTGCTGACTAAAATAGTGGATAAGAATGAAAAGACACTCCAAAGAAAGAAAACATATCGGGGGACTTTCAGAACCAAATGCCTTTCAAATGTAACTAAATAATTGTCAGTTGGGTTTTGATTGCAAAACCCCATCCTTGTACACCCATCTTCACAAAAAGCCATTACAAATACTTCTTAAAGCCAACTTATACTCCACTGAAACTTTTAAAGTCTTGCCTAACAGCAGGCAACACTTGATGTCTTTTTTAGGAAGAAAATGCTCTTCTGTGTCCCTCTGTAGTTTACATTTACTTTTTTCCTGAAGTCTGACCTCATGATGTGGTGCCAGCACTGTCCAGAATGAATACTGGTCTAGCCAAGAAAAAGTCAACCAAACCAACAGACTCCCTTTCTTCTAAGATCTGTTGGCCAAAGGTGTGCATGGTCTACATGGCAATTTTTTAATGTCTATGGACACTTTAAGTTCAGCATTACTAAGCCTAGTCTTTCTTTGGTGACTCCAATGGTAAGACATTATTTTTCCACCCTACTCCTGTGACTATTTTAAAGCCAAATTATTATGCCATGCTTCCCTAATGGATTCTCAATAGAGTAAAGAGTTATATAGCATAATAAAGAGTAATATTTGGATAATCCAAGAATGAGAGATTGATGACCTTCTGGAATGAAGCAGACGTATGTGTTATTAAAAAGAGTTGTTGGCAGTGAAGTATCCAAAAGTTTAAATAAACTAGCAGGTAATTGAAAGGACTGGTGCCCACTCAAAATTAAAGGTTTTGCATGCAGTGGTCTTTGAATTCACTCTTGATACTACTCATAGAAACATAAATATATGTTTTTTTGTTAATATCCTGGATAAAATCTCAAAACAAAATGTATATTCTTCAGCTAATCTAAGTAATCTCTCCCTCTCGTGTTTTTGTTTTCTCTGTATATTCCTTCCATGGTTAGTTTCTTTCACTAAAAAACTTCAGCCTGCAGTTGGTAAGTATTTTTCTTACTTCTCTTTTATATTTTCACCTGGACATTTTACTGTGAAATCATTCATGAATGTGCCATGTATGTATGTAAGTACTAATGAGTACTGTTTAGCTGGGAAGTTGCTTTAAGGCAACTTGTAAGGTCATAAAAGTGTCCAAAGTGTTCAAAAGTGTACAGTTTAGCAAATTGTCAGGTCATAAAAGTGTTCAAACTAACAATATTCACAAAGTGCAAGACCTTTACGGTACTTGAATAATTGACTACCTTTAAGTGATTTAGGTATGATTGGTGTTTGTGGTGTTTTTTAAAGCCTCTTTTTTAAACTCTGTCATTTTGAAAACATGGCCCATTTGCTAAAAGTTAATCGCCCATAACACTGGGCCCCAGGATAGACATGCACTGTGACACATCATATTTTGAACTGAAAGCAAATGCTTCACCTTGACTGTTGTATATCAAGGCATTAGGCACTCCCTTTTGTCACTTATGTACATCGGGCCTGTTCTCCTGCTGAAGATGTTGGAATCAATTTTTATTTTCTATATTCAATGCTAGCCACTGTTCCTCCATGCTGCCATAAACTATAAGTAAACCCACATATGTGCTTATCCTGTCCTTAACCCTTTTAATAGATGACAGTTCGATTTGAGATCCCAATATACCATTCCTAGAAAGGACTGTCATCAGACAATGTTGTGGATGCAGCATACTTTAAATTTCAATGGCAGCCAGGATCATTCAAGTCAATCATTGTCTATTCAGATAAATATTTAGTTTATTAGTTCTTTGCTCCTTTGTGAAACCCTATACTATGCAGCTGTACTAATTATCAATGAGATAATAACAGAATTACTTATTTTAAATGCACTGTAAACGGTAAGTGCTATTCAGCTGTGCTGCATAGTACCACAGTTTGTGAGTGGTTTTATGTTTCATTCTCTAATAAACAGAAATACACTGTATTGCCAAAAGTACTTGGACGTCTCTCTTTACACGGACATGAACTTTAATGGCATCCCAGTCCTAGTCTGTAAGGTTCAATATTGAGTTGGCTCACCCTTTGTAGCTATAACAGCTTCAACTCTTCTGGGTAAGGCTGTCTACAAGGTTTAGGAGTGTGTCTATGGGAATGTTTGACCATTCTTCCAGAAGCGCATTTGTGAGGTCAGGCACTGATGTCGGACGTGAAGGCCTCGCTCTAATTCACCCCAAAGGTGTTCTGTCGGGTTGAGGTCAGGACTCTGTGCAGGCCAGTCAAGTTCCTCTACCCCAAACTCCCTCATCCATGTCTTTATGAACCTTGCTTTGTACACTGGTGTGCAGTCATGTTGGAGCAAGAAGGGGCCATCCTCAAACTGTTCCCACAAAATTCAGAGCCTGAAATTGTCCAAAATGTCTTGGTATGCTGACGCCTTAAGAGTTCCCTTCACTGGAACTAAGGGGCCAAGCCCAACCCCTGAAACACAACCCCACACCATAATCCCCCCTCCACCAAACTTTACACTTGGCACAATGCAGTCAGGCAAGTACCATTCTCCTGGCAGCCGCCAAACCCAGATATGTCCATCGGATTGCCAGACAAAGAAGTGTGATTCAGAAATGAGAAAAGCACTCGTGGTATCTGCAGTATTGTACTTTTGGATTGTTCACTTTCACCTGGCTTGTTTCCATAGGCATGAAAGGATTGTCAGTGATATGTGAACATTGTGTAATTTAAGTTAATTTATCATTGGGACATGATGTTAAATATAGTAGTGCTCAAAGTTTGCATACCCTTGGAAAATGGGTACAGTATGTACCATTTTAAAGAAAACATGAGTGAGCAGGCAAAAACACATTTTCTTTATTTCTTAAGTGATTCACATTCAACTGTAGGTCATAACAGAATTGCACTATCATAAAACAAAACATGGCAACAAGTATGACCCTGTTCAAAAGTTTGCATCCCCTTAGTTCTTAATACTATGCATTACCCCCTTTAGCATCAATGACAGCGTGCAGTCTTTTATAATAGTTATCTATGAGGTCCCGAATTCTTGCGGGTGGTATAGCTGCCCAATAGTTGTCTTGCAAGAGCCACACATTTGAGATCTCCCCAGAGTGGCTCAATGATATTAAGGTCATTAGACTGTGATGGTCACTTCAGAACTTTCACCTTTTTCTGATGTAACCACTGGAGGGGCATCTTGGCCTTGTAGTTAGGGTCATTTTCATGCTGGAAAGTCCAAACAGCGCTCCATGCACAGCTTTCGTGCAGGAGAATGCAAATTGCCTGCCCTTATTTTCTGATATCATGCTGCATTCATCTTGGCATCAAGATTCCCTGTTCCATTAGAGATCACACACCCCCAAAACATCAGTGAGCCACCACCATGCTTCACAGTGGGAATGGTATTCTTGTCACTGTTGACCCCTCTCCAAACATAGCGCTTATGGTTGTGACCATAAGGTTCTATTATGGTCTTGTCACTCCAGATTACAGTGTGCTAGAAGCTGTGAGGCCTGTCCAGGTAATGTTGGGCATATTGTAACCATATTGTTCACGGCTTCCTGTAGGTTTTTCTTTGTATCCCGAACAATTCTTCTGGAAGCTGTGGCTGCAATGTTTCTTGGTCTACCTGACCTTGGCATGGTATCAACAGATCCTCAAATTTTCCACTTCTTAATAAGTGTTTGAACTGTACTGACTGGGATATTAAGGGCGTTGGGTATCTTTTTATATCCTTTTCCATCTTTGTGCAGTTACATTATCTTGTTATGCAGATCTTTTGACAGTTCTTTTCTACTCCCCATGGCTCAGTATGTAGTCTGCTCAGTGCATCCATGTGAGAGCTAACAAACTAATTGACTATACACAGATACTAAGTGCAATTTAAAAGCCACAGATGTGGGAAATTAACCTTTAATGGCCATTTTAACCTGTGTGTGTCACCTTGTGTGTCCGTTCCAAGACCAAACAATCCAGAGTATGTAAACTTTTGATCAGGGATATTTGGGTGATTTCTGTTATCATTATGATTTAAAAAGGATACACACAACTATGTGATAATGAATGGCTTCATATGATCACTATCCTTAAAAAAAAAAAGACAGTTTTTTGGCATGATCAGTCATATTTTCAATATCAATGCCACAATTTCACGATTTTTGCCAGAGTATGCAAATGTACGCACAACTTTATTTTTGTAGAGATTTATAGGAGTGTATAAGAGTTTTATGTATATTTTGCACACACTTTAATTTGGACACAATGTATTATTTGGGTATTTTAAATAAATAATTCAGATAAATAGTATTAACTGAGCTTACCCTATGCGCAGACTTGTGTCGCTAAAAGCTTACTGCACACCGATATCTATGCCAGCATGTGTGACATTTTCATAGCAAAAAAGAACACTACTGTGTGTGTATGTGTGTGTCCCTCATCCCTCTAGTTGTTCTTTAATCGAGATATGTCTCCTTCTAGAAGCAACAATCATTACTATCAGAAGAGGAAGATTATACAACTGGATCTGAGGTGACTGAAGATGAGGTTGGAGATGAGGAAGAAGTATCAAAGAAACAAGGTAGACTTTGTATACTGTACTATTAAATGTCATTTTTTTTTTTTAATAACCAGGTTTTATTAGAGTTTTCAAACAGTACAAAAGCAAAAATGTTAAAATTACAATTTCAGGCATACTCAAGGATCATACAGTGTATAGCATGACTCAGATGTATCATATAAGGAACACAAAGCAAGTAAAGTGCATCAAAAGTCACATCATGCTCCAAAGCAAACATTAGCTTGGTAAAAAAGCACGAAGAGCCTATACACTGTCAGAAGAAGCACTTTGCCTGTAGTACACAACAGAACTGCATCAAGGGGGGGATGAAAAAAGGGGGAGAAACATCAAAAAATATTTCTTACTAGCTAACAACTGGGCAACAAAAAGCGCAGTAGATGTGGGTGGCTCAAAATGCTAATCTGGTTCAAAGTGGGTAAGGAGATTACTATAGGTTATGGGAAGATAAACTTAATTGTCTGGAATCTCTGCCAACTATTAACTGTCATTTAATGGCAATGGCACAGCTATTTTAGCTTTTGCATTCTTTACTTTTACATTTCATATGGAAGTATTAAATACTAATATATGAATCAGTGTCCTTGTAAATGGGATACATCTCGTTCCATGAGGTTTATTGCCAGTAAGCTGTGAGAAATCTTTGACGTTGACCATAGACATAAGATCAATGTCTTTTGATTTGGCAGAAATGGATCAGCCACCCATATTATGTCTACGGCACCCTCACATGACTCTCAGCAATCATTATGATGGGTATATGATTGATCAAAGAAATTGAAAATCTTTTTTTCAATCACTGTTGTCCTTCCTGTCCATTTTGAGTTTTAATTAAAATAAAGTACCTTGCTTAATAACAATTCTCTTTAGCAGGAAGAAAAGAGAAACCAAAGAAGTTCAGCAGACAACCAAAAAAACATGTATCTTCCCCTAGTATTCATAAAAAAGAAAAAACACAAGAAAAGGTAAATACTTCTTCCTGTTCTTCATTTCCATATGGCTCTGTAATCTTGAAGTTAAACTAGCCACAGATAAGTAGATGTCTGTAAAAAATTGATAGTTGGTATGACATCTGCTCATGCTTACTCAGAGCTCTACGTTTCATCATGTTCTTCCCTCAACTCTGTAGAGTGATGCTTTGTTCTTTATTCTCAGCTTCCAGTCTGCAGAAGCTTTCAGTGTGTCCTAGGAATGATTCTAAAGGTGCAAGGAACGCTAGGGTGGTTTACATCTTGGGAACCATACTTAGAGTACAGTATCATGTTTTGTAATATATAATGCTGTTAGGTATAATCTCACAAGCAATATCTCCAAATCACAAGGCAGCTCAACGGTGGATATCCTATGTCAATATACATTTATAACTAGTTATGATAATTTGATATGGTTGTACTTTGGCCTATTCATATTTTTTATTTTCATGCAGCAAAACTTATGCATGTTGCTACATAAAAATGCAGTTCAGGCAGAAATACCTTTATTTTTGATTTTGTAGGTTCCAGTCTATGCACTGCATTTGATTGTGAATAGAAAACTTGACAGGCCCATTCACAACAATGCATGTGTCTTACCGTACATGCCACAATGCACAAAGAACAGTCTGAATCCAGCTTTACATATAATGTCCATCGTTTTTTCTGTCTTAAGCTCCGGAGGAGTTTGTTTTTAGATATATTGTCATTGTTTGCCCAAATGTTGTTGCCTACGTCATATTTTGATCACAGTTCTAGTCATTCTTCCCCCAAATCTCCACCTCTTACTTTTTTCTTTGCAAACTTTTATACTGTGCATCCATAAAGTATTCAGAGCGATTAACTTTTGTCACATTTTGTTACAGCCTTATTCCAAAATGGATTAAATTAATTTTTTTCATCAACAATCTACAAACAATACCTCATAATGACAACGTAAAAGAAGTTAGTTTTGAAATCTTTGCAATTTATTAAAAATAAAAAACAAAAAAAATCACATGTACATAAGTATTCACAGCCATGACACTTTGCCATGACACTCAGAATTGAGCTCTGGTGCATCCTGTTCCCACTGATCATCCTTGAGATGTTTCCACAACTTCATTGGAGTCCACCTGTGGGAAATTCAGTTGGTTGGACATGATTAGGACAGGCATAAACCTGTCTATATAAGGTCCCGCAGTTAACAGTGCATGTCAGAGCACAAACCAAGCCATGAAGTCCAAGGAATTGTCCGTAGACCTCCAAGACAGGATTGTATCAAGGCACAGATCTGGGAAAGGGTACAGAAAAATTGCTGCAGCATTGAAGGTCCCAATGAGCACAGTGGCCTCCATCATCTGTAAATGGAAGACGTTTGGAACCACCAGGAATCTTCCTAGAGTGGGCCACCTGGCCAAAATGAGCGATTGGGGGAGAAGGGCCTTAGCCAAGGAGGTAACCAAGCACCCGATGGTCACTCTGAAAGAGCTCCAGCGTTTCTCTGTGGAGAGAGGAGAACCTTCCAGAAGAACAACCATCTCTGCAGAACTCCACCAATCAGGTCTGTATGGTACAGTAGCCAGATGGAAGCCACTCCTCAGTAAAAGGAAAATGGCAGCCTGCCTGGAGTTTGCCAAAAGGCACCTGAGGAACTCTCAGACTATGAGAAACAAAGACTCTCTGGTCTGATGAAACAAAGATTGAACTATTTGGCCTGAATGCCAAGCGTCATGTCTGGAGGAAACCAGGCACCACTCACCACCTTGCCAATACCATCCCTACAGTGAAGCATGGTGGTGGCAGCATCATGCTGTGGGGATGTTTTTCAGCAGCAGGAACTGGGAGACAAGTCAGGATCAAAGGAAAGATGAATGAAGCAATGTACAGAGACATCCTTGATGAAAACCTGTTCCAGAGTTCTCTGGACCTTAGACTGGGGTGATGGTTCATCTTTCAACAGGACAACAACCCTAAGCGCACAGCCCACATAACAAAGGAGTGGCTACAGGCCAACTCTGAATGTACTGGAGTGGCCCAGCCAGAGCCCAGACTTGAACCCAATTGAACATCTCTGGAGTGATCTGAAAATGGCTGTGCACCGACGCTCCCCATCCAATCTGATGGAGCTTGAGAGGTACTACAAAGAAGAATGGGACCAATTGCTCAAAATATGTGTTCCAAGCTTGTAGCATCATACTCAAAACAGCTTGAGGCTGTAATTGGTGCTGAAGGTGCTTCAACAAAGTATTGAGCAAAGGCTGTGAATACTTATGTACATGTGTTTTTTTTTTTGTGTTGTTTTTTTTATTTTTAGTAAATTGCAAAGATTTAAAAACGAACTTCTTTCACATTGATATTATGGGTTATTGTTTGTAGAATGTTGAGGAAAAAAATGAATTTAATCCATTTTGGAATAAGGCTGTAACATAACAAAATGTGGCAAAAATTAAGCACTGTGAATACTTTCTGGATGCACTGTCTACTACCTAATAATGATTGATGAATGGTATAGTAGCGTTTATGGTGAGCAATTAGGAACAATAAAGTTTTAAAACCCTATACCCAAGATCAGGGGTCTCCAAAGTATGGCCATCCAGGTGTTGAAGAAATGCAAATCCCATGAGGCCTTGCAAGACTCTGGCAGCCACAGGCAAAACTCCCAATGGCAAAGGCTTTATGGGACTTGTAGTACTTCAACAGCTGGACGGCCATAGTTTGGAGACCCCTGCCCTAGATTAAACCCTATACTAAGAGAAAATGTGTTAGAGGAGTGTGGCATGACATGGTACAATAATGTTTGTTGTATGCTGATTGCATAGGCCATGGCTTTTCTTCAGAAACCTCTAACTACAGGGGCGGAGGCAGGACTAGCCCCCAATTGAGCTGGCAACCACTCCTGATGTAAAGAGCTTGATAAACTGAGTACTGTAAATGTTTTTGGAAGCATTGTGTATATCTGTTTGTAAAAATAGGTGAAATTTTTAAATGAACCTGTGTGGTGCCATCAGCACTATGGAATGCACATAGGATACCACTGCTCAGCGTTCATATTAAGATAATGTCCTCTTAAAATATATGTTTTTTCACGTGCTATTACTTATTTTCACATACATTTATAAATAGAAACCAATGATTTGGGAGTGATCAATCATATGAACTTTTTAAATAAGCAATCCCATTGAAGAAATTGTTTACATTTTGCATTTTTGTTCGCTGATCCAGCCCAATGCATTTAGGGTTTTTAGATTAAAATTTATCAATATAAAGTAATCCAACACTAATGCTGTCAAATAATACATTATTGTATTTCTTAACAGTCATCGCGAGACTCATCTCCATTTACGTAAGTTTTTTTAGCAAATTGAACTTAAATCTTAGAATGCTATGCACAGAATATTTTGTTTTAACATGTTTCATCTGTTTTAACAGGGTGAGTGTGCAGAGGAGTAAATGGGATGCATCTCGTTCCATGAGGTTTAACCAAGATGCTCAGAGAGAAGAAGGTTTGTATGATTATCACTATTATATTTAGTGCTTAAATGGACAGTCCAGTTAAAACTGATATTTCAGTTTTGAGTAGATGCTGGCCACCTCCTGTCTTTCTATATCTAATGCGGAAATTGGTGGTGGAAAGTGGTGAGATAGTTATACAATTTTCCACTGAAACTGCTGTGAAAGGCCTTTCCCAGTCACCACAGGGTCATTGCTACAAAAAAAGACAACCTGTGATAGAAGGGGAAATATACTTACCATTTTTAACTGTCTATGTGTTGAAAAGCCACTGCAATGTTGCTCCCCAGCAGTGCCGGTATTCAGTTCTTCAGCTAAGGTAATACCTGATACCCTGTTGCATGCTGCATTTCCTGCTGTTGGCTCCTACGTCCTGTAGTGACATACAAGCTGACGGGAAGAGCTTCAGCGCGTAGTGGGGCAGCAGGTATTCTACACACCTGGAGCTGTGACATACATGCACTGGGGAGCAGCAAAGTGATGGTGTTTGGATACATAGGCTATGGGAAAGGTAAGTATATAGACTCTTTTATTGCATTCTGACTTGTTTGTACAAGTGACCTTCTGGTGACAGGGTCAACCTAAAACCGCAGCTTGTATTGAGGATTTTTTGTACCTTGTCTAACTGTATATGTTACAGCCTTTGTAAGTGGAAAAACACAAAGAATTGTGCACAATGTACCTAAATTTAATAGTATATGTCCTTGTTTCAGACCAGAGAAGAATGACTGAAATTACAGGTCATCTCATTAAAATAAGACTCGGAGATCTTGAACGTGTGAAGTCCAAAGAGGGGAAAGAAGTAAGTAGCCTGGCCTTCAGTTTTGGTCTACATACTGTATGGTTCCAACATTCAGTAAAACAATTTTCCAGTAAATCAAATATAAGTGCTGGTATACAGCATAGGTGTTTTGTTGGAATGAATCCATGACATAACAGATGGCAGGGGCTAACGTAGCTAACTAGGGTCCACTTATAACAGAATTCTCAATGGCCCATATTGATATTACTATATTAACTGCAGTTTATTTCCCTGGCATTTTTGTCAAATATTTAGAAAGCAGCAAATAAAAGATTTGAATGAGATCTCCCTGGGTTTGTAAAGCACCTTACCTTTCTTTTTGGAATGGCTGAATGATTCAGTGAATAAAGAATTACCAACAGTCCCCTTAATCTGACATTTTTAATTATTTCATGAAAAAGGCAAATAATAATGAATTCACTTTGTAACATTTACCATTATGGACTAAGCAAATCTAAGCATTTCCCACTGATTCCCTTTAGAGATCTTTTATTTCCTTAAACTCATATACATTATAAAATGCACATTCCTTGAAAATTTGCTAAATTATTATTATTACAAAAGAATTTATATATCCCAAAGAGTTTACGCAGCGCTTTACAACATGAGGGCAGACAGTACAGTTACAATACAATTCAATACAGGATAAATCAGAGGGCCTTGCTTGTTAGAGCTTACATTCTAAAAGGGAGGGTCAAGTGATACAAAAGGTAATAGCTGTGGGGGATGATCTGATGGAGAAAATAAAAGTACAGTTGGTAGGTGGAGCCAGGAAAGCCTTCTCTCTCTAAAAAAAAAATGGGGTGTTCAGGAATTGCCTAAAAGTGGACAGAGTAGGATATAGTCGGACAGATTGGGGTAGAGAGTTTCAAAGGATGGGAGAGGCTCAGGAGAAGTCCTGGAGGTGAGCATGGGAGGAGGTGTTGAGAGGAACTAAGAGATCAATTTGGTTGGAATTTTGAGACTAGGTTAGTGATGTAACTGGGGGAAGAGTTGTGGATGACTTTGTAAGTTGTCAGTATTTTGAATTTAATTTGTTGGGTGAGTGGAATCCAGTGGAGGGATCAGCATAGCGGGCTAGCAGACACTGAACGGTTGGTAAGGTGGGCGAGTCTAGCAGCAGCATTCATGATGGACTGAAGAGGGGATAGCCCATGTAAAGGTAATCCAATGAGGAAGGATATCACTTACCTGGTGATGGAGGCCAATGGAGAGAGGGCTTCCTTTGCGGCTAAGTTCCGGACTCCCTTGAGAGTGGGACAGCGGGAGTCAGTCAAGTTGCACAGGTCACCTGTAGGAGTGCTGGTTGGTGGTCCACTCAGAAGAACAGCTGGTGCATGGAGATAGGTCTAAGACAGGAGGCGTCTGTGCGTGGTCTGCAAGCCCTTCCGGGATTTAGATGTTTACTGGGTAGTCGGTTCAAGCCAAGGTCAGGTACCAGATAGGAATCAGAGCAGATGTAGTCAGATGGGATAGCCGAGGTCATACACTGGGGAGCAAGAGAGAGAGAGTATCCGTAAGCCAGGCCGAGGTCAGATCAGGGGTAAGGCAGAGTAGACAGGTCCAGGAGCAAGCCGAGTCGGTAACAGGAAATCATGGGTCAAGGTTACAGGAAACAGGAACAGGGCACGGGGAGCTAGAGATCTTCCAGAGACTTGAGGAAGTGATGAGCCTCTTTATAAAGGCCGTCTGGCACCAAACTGAGGCTGATGTGTTCTTCTGCGGCCATGCAGAGTACTGGCAGAAATGCCAAATCTTCCAGAACTTGGACAGGACCCTGACAAAGGAGTTGCCATAGACAAGGTGAGAGATAACCAGGGAGTGAATTAGAAGCTTTGTGGTGTCATTGGTTAAGAAGTTGTGTATTTTGGAGATGTTGCGAAGGTTGAGGCGGCAAGATTTGAACAGTGATTATATGTGGAGCAGAAAGGAGAGTTCAGAGTCCAGGATTACACTTATCACCCTGGCATGCGAGGAAGGGGTTGATAGTTGTGCCATTGATCTTGACAGAGAAGGCTAAATTATTTCACTTGCATGTGCCTTCTGCAACATGAATGTTAAGTGCCTAGATTCACCCAATTTTGTAAAAGAATTGTGTATCCCTTGTATTGTTTATGTTGGTGAAGGGTTTTTAGTTTTTACATGGATGTTAAATATCAAACTCTGTTACATGTAGTGGTCTGTTCCTGGTGTGCATAGATAAAATAACTTACTCATGGATACTACCTCTTCTCCAAATATCTGTGTAATAATAAAAATCCTGAATATTTCTGATCTCAGCATGCAGGTGGGATTTACTCCAGACTTGAATCTCAAATCAAAGGCTCTGTTCAGACCAATAGCCGACAAAGTAACACAGAGAAGAACCCTAGGTAAAGTACAGTTGACATTTGTTCCTAAAGCTGGCCGTACACTCTTAGTTTTGTTTTTTTTTTCATTTAAAGTGTTACTAAACCCACAACAGTAAAATCAGTCAGTATATGCAGTAAAGAATGCTTGTTATACTCACTGTGGAACCTAAGGGGTTAATCCTCCACATTGTGTAAAAATGCTGTTTGATCCTGACTTCTCTGATCCTCCTCTTCTTCCACTGCCCCACTGTTATCTCTTGATAAGACATGTGGAGACACTCTGCACTTGCTCAGTTTAGTGTGTATTGCTAGAGAGGTTTTTTTATTTGGAAGAGTGCATGTGATCAGCACAGGGCCAATCAGACAGAGGTAGGGCTCCTGCATCCTCCTAGAGCAGAAAGAAAACTCCTCCTACAAGCTTTAACCAGTGCTCCACTGAACACTGATAGAAGTCACAAGACTGCTCTAACTGATAATGATAAAAGGTATTTAGCAGTTTATATTTACTAAAATAATTGCATTTCCATGTTCTGTGTACTGTGGGAGACTAGATATAGTGAATGCAGGGTCCTGGGTTTAATAACACTTTAGGCAAGTGTGTGAACATCCAACGGATTCCTCCATTTACATAAACAACGCTCCCCTTCCCAGAATGTTGTATTCTGACAACAGCTCTCACTGCTGTCAAAATCCACTACTCAGCATCTGCAGACTCAGAATGACAAAAGTTTTTAGAATGTCCTTTCAACAGAAGTCAATCAGATGCATTTCCCTTCAACAGAAATCAAGCCACAGACTGATCAAAGTTTGGCCAGTGTTCATGATGTTTTGCCACAGCAGTAAAAACATGACTGTGGTTCTAATCTTTCCTCACTTAAAGTGGTTCTAAAGGCTAGGTGTTTTTTACTCAAGTCCTCTCTCAATACAGTGCTGTGCCCATCTGCAGTGGTGTTCTCTCTTCTCCTCACATAACACACAGGCAGCAGCGGGCGTCATTGGCTGTGAGAAGGGAGCAGGGGGTGGGGCCATGCCATGCAGTGTGTGACGGTGGATGCACACAGCCCACCTTGGGAGGGTACCCACATGAGTGTCCCTAGAACACAGGGATTCCTATGGGGGCACTTGCAGAAGAGGAGGAGCAGAGCACCAATGGGGGACCACCAAAGAAGAGTTAAGGGACCGTTCTGTGCAATAGCGTTGCACATGGCCGGTAAGTATATCATGTTTTTTATCTTATTTTATATAAAAATAATAACACAAATATAGACTTTAATATTCTTTTAATACAAAACTAAGAAAAACATTTTTGGGCTTTAGTTACACTTTAAATAAGATTCAAAATGTATCCATTACTTTCTCTTGCATTAAGCATCTACAGTGGTGGCTACACACGTATCCATTGTGACTAGAATTAATTGAATTGAATAGGAATAAGAACTGAATAAGGTCATAAACCAAAGATCATCCATTTGATCAGTTTAGTAAGCTTTAGTAAGTCTTTTGGCCGTGACAGAATTTTATTGATCATTTATGATTGACTGAATCAATATTTGCATGTGTGTTAGGCAACTGAGTGTAATCAGATTACATTATAATTTTCAATAGATTATTTCTAATGGATCTTATTTTCATTTGATACCGTATGTTTTGTATTGTTCAGTATTTTGATCCATGAATATCACTTGATACCTAGACCAATTACAAATCTATATGTATATGACCACCTTTAGAACCATGTCAAATGAGCTATGTTGTAGAGCAGTGGTCTCCAAACTGCGGCCCGTGGGCTGAGTGCAGCCCTTTGCCTGCCTCTATCCAGCCCTCGGGGTACTATACCCCCCATTGACACCAAGAAGGAGGCACCATTCTTTCCACAAGCACCAGCCATGGGGCGTTTTTCCTTCCACTGACACCAATGATGGGGCACAATTCCTCCCACTGATATAAACAATTAGGTACTATTCCTCCAACTAATAACAAGGATGGGGCACTATTCCTTCCTCTGATACCAATGATGGGGCACTATTCCTCTCATTAACACCAATGATGGGGCACTATTCTTCCCCCTGCCACCAATGATGGGGCACTATTCCTCCCCCTGCAACCAATGATGGGGCACTATTCCTCCCACTGACACCAATGATGGGGCACTATTCCTCCCCCTGCCACCAATGATGGGGCACTATTCCTACCACTAACACCAATGATGGGGCACTATTCCTCCCCCTGCCACCAATGATGGGGCACTATTCCTCCCCCTGCCACCAATGATGGGACACTATTCCTCCCACCAATGATGGGGCACTATTCCTCCCACTGTCACCAATGATGAAGCACTATTCATCCCACTGACACCAATGATGGGGCACTATTCCTCCCACAGATACTAATGATGGGGCAATATTCCTCCCACTGATACCAATGATGGGGCACTATTCCTTCTACTGACTACAAGCACTATGTAATTTTTTTTTACTCCTACTGATGCTGGGACATTTTCTACTCTCACTGGGCACTCTGGCCCTCCTAAAGTCTGAAGGACAATAAACCGGCCCTTTTTTTAGAAAGTTTGGAGAACCCTGTTGTAGAGTAATTGCTGCTACAAATTACTAATGTCAGCAAATAACTGATTTGTAGCTAGTTATTCAGTTACTGAGTCACTATCAATTTGTCATTAAAAATGGATTTATCACTGCTACTAGATAAAATAGTGCTACAGGCTGCAACAAATTGCTCTCATGCAGCAATTTGTAGCTAAGCAATAGAGGTGAATGCAGAGCAACTTTCGCTGGTGTGCTGGTTGCTGACATGAAATGCTGCACAAACTAAATTGCTGTGCAATGGAGCTAAATATCGTTGTAAAATTAGTGAGTATAGCGATTCCATAGAAAATAACTATGATATCCTTAGTAAGAAATTGCAATGGATCACTGCAAATAACCTGTCCATCTCTCATGGCCATTAATCGTATTCTACCTTGATTTTTGTAACAGTTTCCCATTTTGTCTTCCACTAATGATGTTGACCCAATCCAACTATCCTCTTGTTTAAGTAATCCTGTTCCTTTGTCTGTGTCTCTGATATCTATCCAGTGGCCAATGGGAAGTCAGTGCAAAGTCATAGTTTTCACATATAAAGTTCCTTCCTGTATCTCCACTTTGGTGTTCTAAAGTATCCAGCTATGATCTTCTTTCTTATGGTCAATGTTTCTGGCTCCAAGACATCTTTAGTGCTGCTCTCTTTCTGCAGAACCCCCTTCCAAATGCCATCATACATCACCAACCCCCCAGTTCATTAGATATATACCCTGAAAACCCATGTATTCAGAAAGGTATACAATATCAATCTGCAGCTTCTCCTGAATATCACCCACATTTATTGTTTCTTCAATATACCATTCTGCTGTAAAAACACCCTAAATTATTGCAATTGTGTGTGTGCTTTGCTCTGTTTTAGTCAGTAGCCTTCTGTTGTTTTCTGGTAACTTTCACCAATTTGGTAACCTACTGGCACTTGTGTTTCCTTGCAGATCAAAACCTCGGTTTGGCACTGGACGAACAACATAAGTATAGGCAGTATACCTTTTTATGTGTACTGCAAAGAATTTATTGTGATTATTAATTTGTCCATGTGGACAGCTGAAATCATTTATTAGCTGTTTTACCTCTTGCTTGGCAAGTTTTATGCTGTTTGGAATGCTGCTAGAATGAACTTCCAACAGTGTTATTTTAGCTGTAAATCATCTTTTTAATTAAACTTATTTAAAAAAAAAAAGTTGTGTCAATTTTCTAGTACTGAACATTTTTATCCATCTGGCATAGTTTTTGTTATCACCATCCATGAATTAATCTTAGAGACTAGACTTATAGGGTGAATTTACTAAAACTGGTGCACACAGAATCTGGTGCAGCTGTGTACAGTAACCAATCAGTTTCTAGGTTTTATTATCAAAGCAATTTGAAGAAGCTGATGTTATAAGCTGATTGGTTACTATGCACAGCTGCACCAAATTCTGTGTGCACCAGTTTTAGTAAATCTCCTCCATAGCATATATAAACCCAAAAAACAAAATATAGCAGCTTAATGGGTCTTAGATGTGATGGCTGCATTAATGTAGATAATAAACTTTTGCACTGCTATTTATATCTCAAATCAATTACCGTGATTAGCTGCTTCCACTTTATAACAATCTATTATGTGCTATAACAACTAAATCAAATAATGTAGCGCTATACATCAATATAATTTTTTATTAATGTGACCATAAACATAAATAAAACATGTATCACAGCCACAATCCCAAGGGTATCAATCTTTGTGGTTGTTTCTTTAATTATCCTTTCACACTCTTGCAAAATGTATCCACACCTTCACCCTCAGTACTCCCCCAACCGCAGTTGTGCTCTCACCTGGTATATATGACCCACATAAAATGTAAAGTCAAAAACAGCTCAAGTCTTCTTTAACCAATAGCCGCCCGGCCAATAGCCGTTTGGCGGCTGGCAAAATGCTGTAGATTTCTGGGTGGACGCCATATGGCGTACTCCCGGGCGTGCGCAGTTTTCTCGCTTGCAGAGCCGCGCAGCAGCGTGATCTGTCACCGACCGTGTACCTCAGACACGGCCAATGACAGATCTGAGTACCGGCCCCGTTGCCGGTACCATGTGACCTGCTGTGACCAATCACAGCAGGTCACAGGACAGTTGTATACAACGGATGGCATGACTGAAGCCATCCATTGTATACTAGTGTCTAGCTGTGAATGGTCACAGCGATCACATGCACGTCATGTGATTAGCTGTGGCCAAATCGCAGCTAAGCAGAAAAAAAAAAAAGCCTGAATGAATCGATGTCATTCAGGTAAATGCTTGCTTATAGCAAAGTAATTCTTTGCTATAAGCAAATTGTGTAAAAAAAAAAAAAATTCTGATCACTTCCCCAAAGTAGTACAATGTAACATTGTACTACTTTGGACATAGAGAAATATGAAAAAAAATCTTAAAAAAAGAAAAAAGTAATAAAAAATTTAAAATAATAAAGAAAAATATATATATTTTTTTTATTTTTTCATTTTCCGAAAAATTATGACAAAAAAAATACAACTTCAAAAAACTCACCATGCCTCTTATGAAGTACGTCGGACTGTCTACTTTGCAAAAAGGGGTCATTTGGGGGATATCTGTACTGTTCTGACATTCTTGGACCTCAAGAAATTAGATTGGCTGTCAGCACAAGAGGATTGATCAATATTCAGATCTATACCATAGTTTGTGAACTCTATAACTTTCCTACAAACTAAAAAATACATCCTAATTTGGGTTATTTTCACCAAAGAAATGTAGAAGAATACATCTTGGCCTAAATTTATGAAGAACAATTATTTATTTGCAAACTTTTATAACAGAAACAAAGAAAAATATGGGTTTTTTTTCAACATTTTTGGTATTTTTTTGTTAATTTAGCAAAAAATAAAAACCCCAGCAGTGATTAAATACCACCAAAAGAAAGCTCTAGTTGTGTGAAGAAAATGATAAAATTTTAGTTTGGGTACAATGTTGTATGACCAAGCAATTGTCATTCAAAGTGTGAGAGCGCTGAAACCTGAAAAATGGCCTGGGCAGGAAGGGGTAAAAGTGCCCTGTATGAAAATAATTAAATAGAATTCTGTATGCCCAGCAGATCACAGCACCAATCCCCTTTAAATGGAATCCTGTACGGGCAGCTGAATATACCACTTGTGTTCCTCTTGTCCACATTACAGAATCAAAGAGAAAAACCAGCACTCCATAGCCCGTCATCTTTTAACAACCTTTTTTCACTCCACACATACTCTATGGAGTGTTTGTTTTCTTTCCTTAATGCTGTAATGTGGAGGAGAGGACCACAGGTAAATAATTGGCTAGGCATACAGGATTGCCCGAAAAAGTGAAAACTAATAAAGACAACACATCTAAGGAGGAGATGGATTATAATATATTTTTGTTCTTGGCTTTAGATATCCTTTAAGTAGTTGAAAAGGCAACACTTGCTGACAGTCCCAAATAGTCCCCTTCATCATAGTTTTAGTACTCTGTGATGCTTAATGCAGAAAATAAAACATTCCAGCACCTTTTCTGCATCTTTTTACACATGACCGCTATCCCTCAGTCTTAAGTCTCTGCACAGTAAGTGAACTGACTTCAGTACAAGGATTGATGTCACCACCTCAGCCTCCACTGGTTTTCTGTGACTGCTATAAAAAAGGCAATGTTATGGAGGAGCAGCAAGGGAAGAAAGCAACTGACATGCACAGGGCTTCTGCATAGCTAATGAAGGGGCTTGGCTTTCAGGTGCTGAAAATGCTGGGGGGATTAGCCATTAACTTGCTGTCCACGATGAAATAGCAGACTCGGTAACGCACTTGGTCAGAATAGCACCAGTTGCACAGCTCCCAATGTACACAGGGTAATGGCTTGTGGCACACTGACTTAAGAAGATTGGTGCTCCCTGTGACTGTGCGTGCAGTCTTATGCTGCCATCTGTTGGCGTGTTACAAAACTAGTGTTTTATACCATTTCATAGATAAGCCCCATTCACACATGGCGGAGTCCGCTTTGCTCAGCAGGGGATCTCGCTGCTGCTCCCCTGCTGAGCAGAGTGGAGCAGGCAGATGACAGGTCTATGTCCACTCAGTTTATGCAAAACAGACATGGACAGAGCCTGCTCTGCTCTATGGGTGGTTAGGTGTAAATAGACAGGCTTTCCATTTACATCCCACTGCCTTATGATCTGCCTACAAGGAGAATAACAGATCCCCTTTCATTTGTTTTTAGTGGACCAGATCAGAGGTAGGAGGGTGAAAACGGACACAAGTCAGTTGACATCCACCAGTCCATAGAGATGAATGGGCCATCCAATCAGGTCCGCCTGAAAAACTGACAGGTGGACCTGATCAGTACAGTCATGTGAAAGGGGCCTAATAGGGGGCCAGGGACATTTTCTGCAGCAAATGATTCAATTTGAAAAAAGGAAAACAAGCCAAATAAACCATTCACAACACTATGATCCACTGTATTTACAGAAGAAATCATGCAGTAAATATGTTTGTCAAATAATACCTGCATTTAATAAGCACTGCCTGGCTGTATGTGATGACTCTTTGTTTAACCATCACGAGATGAGTAGTGTCCTATGTTACATACCCAAATATCTACAAGCAAGAAAAAGACATCAAGGGTGCTGCTCTCTTTCGTATCCTGTGCCTCAATGGATGTGAATTTAAAGGCATTTCTTCTTTATCTCATACTCGGTATTATTACACTGCAGCAAAGGACAAGTGGTAAGTCATTTAAACTTTATCTGTTACTGGCATATTTAATTCCACAGTTTATTGCATACTTATATGAAATATTCAAACCATATATAGTATATTCTTGATTTTCACTTTGAGGGGTGAGCGGTGTTATTATGAAACATATGGGTTGATCTTATAGGAGAACTTTAGCCTGGATAAAAATCAGTAGTACATTTTGGATATCCGCAATCACCAAATACCTCAGCTGAAGGCTTCTGCAGCTATGGCGTACCAGGATTGAATGTTACATGACATGGGAAATGCCAGGCTTGAAGGTTATATGACATGTCAACTACCAGGACTAAAGGTTACATGAAATCTAGAATACCAGACCTGCAGGTTACATAAAATGTGGAATACCAGTATTGAATGTTACATGAAATGAGGAATAACAGAACAGAAGGTTACAATATATGGGGAATACAAGTGCTGAAGGCAACATGATAAAAGGGATACCAGGCCTGAAGATTATATGAATTGAGGAATATCAGGACTGAAATTTACATGAAATGTGAAATACTGAGAATTTAGGTTACATGATATGAAGAATACCTGTGCTGAAGGCTACATGATATGAGGAATACCAGGCCAGAAGAACACATGATATGAGGAATACCAGGCCTGAAGGTCACATGAAATGAGGAATACCAAGCCTGAAGGTCACATGGAATATGGACCTTATGGAATACCAGGACTGTACAGCAGTTGTAGAATACTTGAGCTGAAGCCTTTTGAATAGATTTTGACAAGGGTGGGTATTGGACAGACCTCCTGAGCTCAGTCAATAAATTATTTTCTTTAATGTCAGGTTGGATGGTCAGAAGCAGAGTAGTTTGTACCTTCTGCAGTGGCTGATGTTAGAGGATCTGATTGGAATAAAAGGTATAATAGCTAGACTGTAGTCTGAAATACACAGAAGCAGGCTGAGATACGCTTCATTTTCTGTTGCAAGCATAGTAATTTTTTCCAAATAGTACATCCAAAACAAAACACAGACAGTAAATAAGGCCTCATTCTTAAAAAAAAAAAGCCATTTACAAGCATTTTTTGCATATCTGAATGCAGCTGCAGGTGCATAAACAGATCCGTAACCCAGACTCCAATAATCTGCATCTGTGGCCAGGGGCAGACTGAAAACTCATGGAGCCCCCGGGCAATAGGGGATCATGGGGCCCCTGTGTCCTTGCCCAAACTCAAAAAAGCCTATAAAAAAGGTACCAGGGGCATTTCATGGGGCCCCTACTGACCCCGGGCCCTCGGGCAGCGCCCGAGTTTCCAAATGGTCAGTCCGCCCCGTCTGCGGCATGCATATACACGTACACCTTCAAAAAAAGAACAGGATAGTTTTTACACATTAAAAGGATCTATTTACACAGGAACATTTGCACTTTGCTTCATTATCAGTAGATTTGAATGTAGCCCAACTCTTCAGATTATACACATTGTTTATGATAATTTTCCTGTACATATAATTTATATGATAATTTATGTACATATAGAAATAGAGTAAATATCTGGTGACATGTCATATGGTGAACCCAGGTGCCTTGTTTAATCACTTCAGTTCTCACAACTGTATACTCCCTATGGACGAGCAATTTTATATTTCTGCTATCAGCCAGTTGACAAAGTAAAACATTCTTATATTGTTTTTTAGGGAAAAAAAATGTTTCTTTGGGTGATACTGTCTTGCAAAAATGATATTATTGTTCATGCAATCCATAGAAAAAAAGTACCAAATTTGTTTCTATTTTGATCAGTGCTAATTTAAAAATGTGTTACTGTAGATAAAAAGTATAATTTTTATATTAACATTAGGCTAAAATTATAATTCCGGTAAAAAGCATTGCAAAGTTATTTACAAATTAAATAAAAGAAAAAAATAATAAATTAAAAAAAATGGAAAAAGTGTAAATATTAATAGTTAGAGTGGGTTCACACAGGTGCGCTATGGTTTGGGTGCAGCACGTTTGCATGTGAGGTTTACCCATGGTCTTAGGTGTGCTCCCAGGGATTTACAATAGACTGTGTGTTTCATGAAAACGCATCCAAGTCCTAATGTGCTTTCAGAAAATGCAGGTCTAATAGAAGTCAATCGGAGGTCACGTAAAACCACAGATAAACCTCACATAAAATCATGTGCCCAAATCGCAATGCACCATGTAAACCCAGCTTTAGACAAATAGAAATAAAATGTCAGGAAAATAATAGCTAATGGGAAGAGAGGATTGATTAGGTTTAACATAGAGATGAAGGTTAACCCTTTGATCTGTATATGTATAAAACAGAGCAAATACAAAGTAATAATTCTGTTACTTTGTATCTCTGAAACATTTCTGAACAGCATTTGAAAATATGGCATTTATACACAGAATTTCTTATGTCCAATGTTATATTTTATATGGGTTATAAAAATTGTGCATCCATTGTGCAGCACAGTGCATTGGTTTAGAGGCCTCAGATCTAAAATTTAGGCATGCTTATGAACTTTGGGTGAAGTTATTAAATATGTACACTTATTAGCCAGGTTAAAGCATAACTAAAGGCAAACCTTTTTTAGTTTTGGACAGAGTGGAGATGGATTAGAACACCGGTTTTTATTGGAGTCTGTGCTCCCATTAGGGAGATTCACCCTCTCTGCTTCTCCTGTTTATCATTATCATCGAAAGTGAAAGTAAAAGAAAACCCCAAATTTAGGGTTGTCCCCAGAAAAGTAATAAAGGGGAAATATTCCAATGGGGACAATAATTCTGGTGACCTGGGGGTTCCCAAGAATTCCCTTAATTTACAGGGATTTCTCTCACTTCCCGTTTCAGCTATGGGACAGGAAGTGAAGGTAAATCTCTCCAATGGGAAACAAATCGCAAACAAATACACTTACAGGGGCTATAATCCTCCCTTACTCTATCCAAAATGAAAAAAAATTTTGCCTATAGTTGTTCTACTTTAAAGTCAAAATTGGTAGAGCCGTTGTGCACTGAGGTTATAACTTTCACATACAGTTTTCTGAAATGTAAAATTAGGACCTTTTAGATTTTCGGTGCACACCCCTGATTGGAGCAATACAGCATACCTGCCAACATTCTGAGATGAGAAAAGAGAAACACCTTTTATTGAAAAATATATAAACAAAGGGTACACCCCTGGAAGAATTATTATACTGGCCTTATGAAATCGCAAACGCAATACTTTAGAGGTTAGATGTAAAATCTATACCACTTTAGATAGCTACGTAGTTTTATTATTAATCATTTTATTGTTATAGAGGTGTAGCACTACCCCCTTGGATTTGATTTGGGTCCTCCTGTGTTCTGCACGGCCAGGCAACACACATTTCCCACACTTTGCATACTGGAGTCAAAGAGCAGTTCTGGAGCTTGGTTTTATGATTTTATTAAGGGGATAAGAACTTGGATGGGGTCTAGTGGATTATGGGATGCCAGAGGAACTGCAGAACTTGAAGACAAACTCCTTAGCAATTATGTATAAAATGTGGACAGCAACAGTCTCTTTCCTTGATTAGCATGAAGGGGTCTTTCTAGTGTACCTCCTCAGCCCCTGGATGATTCCTCCTCTTCACCCAGCTGCATTGAAGGTATTCCCCTGGCAAGGGGGCCCAAGAGCTGTTAATTTAGAACAGTCTCAGATGAGAAGCTAGTTGGGTCTTGCACCTGACTACCCTCTCCCCTTATCTGACCCAGTGGGTGTAGAAGTACTCACACTGTCTTTTCCTGTTAGTTTGGTGGTTTGGTGGCTACCTTCAGGCCTTACACTGGGCTGGCTCCTTCCCTGCTACACAGACTGTCCTCCCTGGGAGACGTTGAGGCAGTGGAGTTCCTCTTTTTCAGCAACCTGCCTGTAGGTGGGCTACTCTCCCAGGGGCCCTCTCTCAGGCTCCACACTCCAGCCTTTCTCAGTCCAACTTCTACCTGACACTGCACTGCTCCTCCCAGGCTCTGCCACATTTCAGGGTTGCCCTGGTCACCATGCCCTGCCTCTTGCCAGGGGATTGGCCAGAGTCCCTCACACATACAGATCCGAGCCTCCTCCACCCCTATTCCAGAAAGCTACTCAGCCTCAATCTATAAAAAACTAACTAACCTGGAGGGTGTTACAGAGGTATATACACCAGACTAGCAAGAGGCACAGCTAAGTAAGAAAGAGGTACATGGGGATTTGGTTCCAAATGTGGTGCAGTTCCTTCACATGAGGGATAACTGAAAGCTTTTATCTATTTTTCAGTTGCAATTACATATCAGACCATGTATACTCTCAGTAAATAAATCAACATTGCTACACAAGAAGGCAATACAAAACAGGAGCATTGACACAGATTTTGATATGCAAATAGCACTCATTGGTCACCAGCTCACCCACATTTCTCCCAGGACAGCCAGACATCCTCTAAACAACTGTAAATTACTTTAGACAAAAGCTGGCAATATCCATATAGATTTTAATAGATTCCTCAATCCACACTATATAGTATGGATAGAAGAATCCCACATTGTGACTAATGGACTTTGACAACCATCCCTGCCAGCTGTAAAAATACCTAAGCAGCAGATATTTTGGCAGATGCAGCTGCTGTTTAACCAATCATTTTCAGCTCAGATCATTTAATTTCTCAATTGAAGGTGGAGAAGTGGCCAGCAGGGGCACCCACTGAGTGAATTTTGGCCACTTTTGGCCAAAATTTGCTGTGTGTATGGCCAGCTAAAATCCTATAACACAATAATGAAAGACAGCTTTGCCCACCAGACACAATGAAGTTGGGGTTATTTCTGCCATGAAGGATGGAACATAAACAAGATACATTACCAGATTTGCCACACACCGTGTCACACTGATGCTGATGTTATTCCCACCTTCATACGCCAACATACCCTGCTGTCCAGCTGTGCAACATTATAGTTAAAGTAAAGCTATAGGCAAAACTTTTTTTTTCATTTTGAATAGAGCAAGGGAGGGCTATAACCCCTGTTGGATTTTTTTTTCACCATCTGTGTCCCATTGCGGAGATTTCTCTCTTCCTGTCCCATAGCCAAACAGGAAGTGAGAGCAAATCCCTGTAAATTAAGGGAATTCATTGGGGACCCCCAGGTTTCCAGAACTAGTGTCCCCATTTGAAGATTTCCCCTCTTATTTCTTTTCTGGGGATAACCCAAAATGTGGAATTTTCTATTACTTCCACTTTCAATGATAATGGTAAACAGATCAAATAGGGTGAATCTCCCTAACAGGGGCACAGACAGCAATAAAAACTGACAGGGATTCTAATCCCTCTTTACTCTATCCAAAATTAAAAAAAGTTTTGCCTTTAGTTATACTTTAAACTTCAGCCAGCGGGGTGAATGAGAGAAATTATTCATATATGGCAAGATTTACAATTGGACTCCCCAGTTATTTGATTATTCTACATTATAGAGAAACCAAAGCGTGAACATAACATAATCTGACTTTTTTATGGCCATGTCAGTTTGTAAAAGTTGGGAACTGGTGACATAATCTTGTCCCTGGAACCCCTAAAAGATATACAAAACCATCATTTCATTCAACTTGCCATAAGGCTCAGTATGCAGGAGCTCAGCAAATAGTCAGCTTTGCACTACACTGAAATGAGTTCAGACTTGCAATGCTGCAAGCCCCTTTTGGGTTCAGACAGCCCCCAGTGGCTCTGACCCATACAGATTACAGACAGCACGGAGAAGAAATGAGGACAAAGCCCTAGTTTACAGATACTAATTTAATCATGGGGCCAGTTATAGTAAATCATGGAACATCTGCCACAATAAAATGTCTTCCACTGTAGGTGATGTCAAACGTATTCCTACAAACACCTTTCACCTGCAAGACAATCATATCACAGAGGACGAAATCTATTTGGAATCTATATATGATGATATATTTAGAAAAACAACATCCAAGACCAAGAAGACATTGAGAGAAAATGTTCTGGTAAAATCTATGTCTCTGTTCTTTTTCACTTTTTCTTTAGATCTATATCCAAACCAAGTACCAACATTTTGACCCCTGTTCTAGCCAAAATGTGTATTTCAGATAAAGTGGTGAAGGATTAGAGCCTCTGGCCTGTTTTATTGCTTCCTGTGTTTCTTCTGGGTATTTCCCATTACATCCTCTGACACCCTGACACCAATGTACAAAAAAGGGTGTTTCCTTTGCTGATTGTGTCTCCACTAGAGAAATTTTCCCTTATTCCTTATTGTAGTGACAGGGAGTCAAAAAGCTAAAGCTAGCCATACACAGATTAAATTTTGTCCATTTTTGGATGAAGGTTGTTGGTCGATCAGTGACTGCAGCAGATCAGTTGCAGTCACCGTTGGATATTCTGGCAGCTGGGGGCACCAGCTGTCAGGATACAACAGCCAGCAAAGAAGATTGTTTAGCAGAATGGAGGAATCTGTTAGATTTCTTTTTTTCTTCCTGGAGGTTGAAAGAACAGAAGAAGTATATGTGTGTATGGCCAATGTAGGGTAAATCTACCCATTGGCAAAACGGACAGCAATAAATATCTTACAAAAGTTTTATATCTTAGGATCTGTCATATTTCCGGTTGTGGCCCCAACCGGAACTCAATGTATGAGTTTGACAGTGCCACTTTTCAAACTCTGCACTCTGGTTTAAAAATGCTGCGTTCCATGAAGTATAGCATTGTGGCCACAGCAAGTAAACAGCCCTGTCCTGCTGTATTGTGACAGTTTGGGTGGGCGGCCGGGAGTCAGTAAAACCGGCCAGGAGTCAGTCAGCTGTCCATTTTTATCACCCCTACCCCCCAGCTGCCCTTCTGAAAGAGCCCCTATCTAAAACAAAAAAAAATCTGTTTTAATTCAACTTTAGCTTTAAAGCTAAATTGTTATGCCAGACCATGTACAGTACCGGTAACTGAGCAAAGACTTGATTTAGAAAGAAAGACAGAAGTAAAAGCCTAATTTTCGCTAATGTACACCTGAGTTGAAGAAACAATATCTGTTGGCAATTTCACTTCTTTAGCTTTGGGAGAGGAAGTTTGGCATACACAGGAGGAGACCAACAAAACCTGGTCCTATACACTGCAACTTGACTGTACAATTGCTGCTTCTACTTTGCACCTCAAATCTCCTCCAAGGCCACCCTATCCACCATTAACTGGCTCTTTCAGCATTCTGTGCACATGCAACTCTCCCTGTGGTCACCTTAACAGCACTAATTTAAATTATTGCTACAGGTACCTATATAGTGCCGTCAATTTATGCAGCACTTTACACATATATATTGTACATTTACATCAGTCCTTAACCCTCAAGGAGCGTACATTCTAAGGTCCCTAACTCACAAACATACGGCCAATAATAATTGGCTACGGCCACTTTAGACAGGAGCCAATTAACCTACCAGCATGTCTTTGGAGTGTGGGAGGAAACCCACAGAGGCACAGGGAGAACATGCAAACTCCAGGTAGATAGTGTTGTGATTGGGATTCGAACTGACAACCCTGGTGTTGCTAGGAAAAAGTGCTAACCACCTTCACATCCAGTGGCATCCCTAGGTGGGTACGGGCCGCACTGGGTGACACCTATCTCACGGGGTGACACCAAAATGTTTTAAAGCAAGCTGACGATCCCCACAAGATGGATCAGATCTGCGGTAACATGTGATGTCACCCCTCCAGAGGTGGGCAGTCTCTGTCAGACCAGTGTTGCAAGATCAGTTAACCCCGTATAGGTTGCAAGCCAATAATCCCCCAAGATGGATTGGATCTGTGGATTAGGGAGCATAATGGATTGGAGTCCGATCCATTATGCTCCCCAATCCGCAGATCTGATCCAATTTGCGGGGATCGTCGGCTTGCAACCTATACGGGGTTAACTGATCTTGCAACTCCGGTCCGGAGGGTGCAACGGGGATACAGGGAGGGGAAGAGCCAGGCTGTGTGTGCCCGACCGACAGGGACCTCCCACCTCTGGTGGGGTGACACCACGAGTTACCGCACCAGGTGACACCAACCCTAGGGACGCCCCTGTTCACATCAACTCTTTCTAATTGCTGCTAGGGTTCACCTACTACCAGCTAGATGCAAGGTTGAAATGCACTAATGTGAATTGTTTTTATCTGTCAGAGAATTTGTAATACTGTCCAATCCAGCTTTAGTCATTCACACATCTCTGCAGGACAGTCAAGCCAGGATGGGGACACAACCTTCTCTGTTGATGTCACAACCCAAATGTTCTCATTCAGCTCTCACCTCCCGCTACAATTTGGGGATTATTTACTAAAACTGGAGAGTTCAAAATCGGGTACAACACTGCAGAGAAACCAATCAGCTTCCAGGTTTTATTGCCAAAGCTTAATTTAACAAGCTGAAGTTAGAAGCTGATTGGCTACCATGCACAGCTGCACCAGAGTGTTTCAGTTTTAGTAAACCTATCCCTTTGTATTTTCCTTTAGGATGAAGCACTGAATGATCAAATCATTTGCTTAGGAGAGAATGTAAGTAAAACACTACTGATGGAGCAATTTGGCATATTTGTAGGATTTATGTAGATAATAGATATAGATACAGTAGATATAGAAATTAATATTGTAACTTATCAGTCTTTGGATGTGGTTGCTGCCTTAGTTTTTTTTTAGGCTAAATATATTTTCAGCAAGTTTAGAAAATACCTGTTGATCTTGCCAGAATGCTTTGTCCTTGTCGCTTCCAATGAGCTACACTGAAATCTCAGACAATGTTATCTTCCTTTCAAGCTATAAAGCTACAGTATATAGCTATGAGATGTAGACTACAACTATTCTCCCCTTTTTTGTAGTTGTTTTTTAGTTCAAAATCAGGAGGGCAGCCTAGGGTGATCACCATGACTCATTCATAAGTAGAGTATGGCGAATGAGCAAGATCATCAGGTGACAAACATAGGGGAAGAAAGCTTGGGAAATGACATTAATGCAGTCACCATTTCTAAGGACTGTGAGGTGCAATCCATTCCATTTTTGTTTTTGGGTTTAGATACGCCTTAAGGGTAGATGGGTAACAGGACAGGCTGTTCAGACAAAAAGTTTGCTCCTGCAATTTTGAGATCTAATGCCCAGAAATCCATTATGTTGGTAATTCTTGCATTTAGAATTAAGAATAGTGATTTAAGTCCCGTCAGTGCATGTTCATGGCAGTCCTATCTGAATATATGTCTAGAAACTTTCTGGTCAGGCTTAACATTTCTTATAATAAACACAGCCTGGCATTTTATATGGAAAAACATACACAATTTTGCTGGGGCCATTGAATATTAAAGCCCAACTCCAGCACAAACCTTTTTTCTTTGTCTTTGACAGATTGGGGGAAGGGTTAGAACCTCTGACAAAATGTTATTGCTGGCTGTATCCCTATCTGGGAGAATACTCACTGCCTAGTTAATAAGTAACTAAATTAACTGTTCTGAACTGACATCCCCACACGATACTGATAATTGATCTGGGAAATAGTGCACTGTTTCCACAAATATGGTAAGATCTAAGTATGGGCATCAGTTGGCCTTGCCACCTCCAACAAAGCCATGAGGTCTATGACATTGGGGAAGAGGGAGGGTTGACTCTAATTTGAAAACATCTCTTTCTGGTTTACAAATCCAACATCAAAATTCAAATAGAAAGCAGGAAAGACTAATGCCCGCATATTTGTTACTGTATATAAAGTAAGGCATGTGTAGGAATGTTAGGTATCAGTAATGAGGAAATGTCAGTGGAGCTTTGGTTACATAAAAATTATTTTATCATGTTTTGTTACCACTAAGAATACCCAGAACATAATCTCCAACAAAATACATAGTGATGGACCTGTGTTTGTTCAAGATATTTACCGAGTATCCTTGCTAGAGGTAAGTCATCTTTTAAACGTGTACTTTGTATTGAAATAGTTGCATTAGTCAATTAGATGTCATTCAGTTAGTGCAATGTTTCTCAACCTTTTCAGTCAAGGCACCCTTTAAAATGATGGACAGTCCTGAGGCGCCCTTTCAAATGATGGACAGTCCTGAGGCACCCTTTAAAATGATGGACAGTCCTGAGGCGCCCTTTCAAATTATGGACAGTCCTGAGGCACCCCATTCTAAAATGTGAAAAGCTATTCTAATAGTTTTCTATAACCCAGCAACATCCACACATGTAGGACACCCAACGTTAGAGGTGATTTTTTCTTCCAAAGCAAATACACTTTTGCACACTGGTACCGATTAGTTTTTCGATGTTTCTCTTCTCCCTCAGTTTCTCTCCATCACTGAGTTAATGTGACCCCGGCACTGATGGAGAGGGGCGGGGGAGGGTCAAACTAGAATGCTGTGCAGGCAGCTGACATCCTCCTTATCAACTGATGATGTCATTGGTTGTCAGGATGCGAGCGGCTAGAAATTCATAATGGTGCACAATGAAAACCTATAGCATTGTGTAACGAAATGGCAGGCTTGCTCCACCCACTGGCTTGCATACAAGTTTTGGGAAATTTGCCAAGGCACCCCTGAAGAAACCTCAAGGCACCCCAGGGTGCTGGGCACCCTAGTGGAGAAAGGCTGAGTTAGTGTTTACATTTAATTTTTACTATATCTTACAAACCACTAAAAAAAACATATTATATTGCAGCTTACCAGCCCTTAGATGAGGTGGCTGAACTGAAGAACAGTGAACTGCAGGACACCTTTTCCCTATGTTATGGAGATGAGGAGATAGGGAGGTGTTTGTAGTCTAAATTAGGACAGCAATTTAGTGTGACAACAGTACTTCTCCATAGATGTAATTATGTGAATGAGTGTTGTCACCCTAAGACAGGAAGTGTAACTTTCTGGATCACCAGATGAAAATAAAGGGGAAAACCTGAACAAAGACGAATGCAGCCACCACATCTAAAGACATGTAAACTGCAATATATTAAATGTTTCTTCTTGCGTTTAGAAACATTTTAAAGCTACTTTAACACCTCTTAGTGCTGTGTGTGTTTGCTGTACCTTCGGTGCGATTTTCAGTAAAGCATAACTTTCACTATACCACAACTACATAAAAGGTGTGAAGTATCAAGATATAAATTATTTGGGTATTTAACAGTAATTATTATTATATTATTATTATTATACCAGATTTATATAGCGCCAACAGTTTGCGCAGTGCTTTACAAAATGAAGGCAGACATTCCAGTTACAATACAATTTGGTACAAGAGGAAACAGAGGGTCCTGGTTGTTAGAGCTTACAATCTAGGATATTCATATTAGTATTTACATTCGATGTCTTGTTTCATTTGTCCAGTCAGGAACAAGCAGGGATACATCTCAATCAGGGGCGGACTGATCATTCGAGCACTCGGGCACTGCCCAAGGGCCCGGGGTCAGTAGGGAGCCCCATGAAATGCCCCTGGTACCTTTTTTATAGGCTTTTTTGAGTGTGGGCAAGGACACAGGGGCCCCATGATCCCCTATTGCCCAGGAGTCCCATGAGTTGTCAGTCCGCCCCTGATCTCAATGCATTTCTTTGATCAACAGTCTTCACTGGAAGATAGTTGGATGGATTTGTTACAAACCATAGATTCAATTGATCTAGATTCATGGACCACTTCAAGGCAGTCCAAACATTTCACAGGGGGCCACCAGGGGTATTACAAGGGGCACTGCCTGTTTAGATTAAATAATATATAAATAAGGATGACATACTCAGATGAAGGATGACTGATTGTCCACCAACCTACAAAAAAAAACAGTTTTTTGAGAAAGAGGTCCACATGTGGCCCCAAAACATAGCATGTTAGTCATGACGTACTGAAGAGGGATTCCTTGGTGTTTGGTGTAGGATAGAACTATTAAGATTTTTTTCCTCACTGAAGTCATAAACCCTGGATCCCTTCACCATGTATATGGAAGAACACTAAGTAAAACATATACTACCATTCACAATCCTGATAGCCAATGCTGTACAGTCGATAATACTTTTTATCCTCTCCCTACAAGTACTACAAGTACAGTCAGCATTCAGTGCCGCCTCCATATTGATCCTCATATCCACCACCAGCTCCCCAGTGGTGTATTCATTTCTTGTGCTGCCCTAGGCAACACTAGAATCAGGTGCCCCCCACCAGCAGCACCCCCTTCAACACCACCCTCTGCCACTACCACCATCCACCCCCCCCCCTCCGCCAACACCCTCCGCCACCGCCACCATCACCGATCACTCAAATAAAATGACCAACCTGCACAAGAAGCAACCAGCCATCCCCGCTACCTCCGGAAGTTCGCAGCCTCCTCACCAGGTACCCATCCCTGACACTTGTTCTGGGGGGCAGTGCCACTCCCCTGAAAATTGCCACCCAAGGCGAATACCTTGTTTGCCTCTCAGTAAATATGCTGCAGCTCCCCCTCCTCAATCAACCTTCTCCTCTTCTTCTCCGTATCATTCAGTATCCCCTGTACTGCTAATGTCCTTCATCCCCATAATTCTCCTTCTACAGCAAATCTCAGTCACCACAAGCATATGGGCTGCAGTGTTAGAACACTGCCCCACCCACATACGCACACACACACGCATGGTCACTATTCCCAACCTGAACATAGAGCTGTTGCAGAGTTCCTTCCGTAGCATTTATGGCCAGGCCATCTTGAGTAAGGGTAAATGATGCATGTAGCATTTACTTCCTAGAATCCATCTGCCCTTAGCTCAGACATGTAGACAGGAAGGTGTGCTTAGCTGAGAAAACCCCTCCTCCCCTCCTGAAGACTCCTGGGATGTATGACATAATTTGCATAGGCCTGGAAACCAGAAAGGAACTGTAAAAAAGTTTAAAACAAATAAATATAACATACCTTCCTATCTATTTACTAATGCTAGCAACATAAGGATTAAAAATTGTCAGTGTCGCTTGAGAGAGTGAGGTTCCACGTTAAGGGGGTGGAGCATGACTAGGTTCATCGATTGCCACTGTAGTTTGTTGTTTAAGAATTTCCATCATTGCCCATGTGTTGCCTGCAGGGGTGGACTGACAACTCATGGGGCCCTGAGCAATAGAGGATCATGGGGCCCCTGTGTCCTTGCCCACACTCAAAAAAGCCTATAAAAAAGGTACCAGGGGAATTTCATGGGGCTCCCTACTGACCCTGGGGCCTCTGGCAGTGCCCGAGTGCTCGAATGGTCAGTCCGCCCCTGCTTGCCTGTGAATTGCCACCACTGCCTTGTATTGTCAGTGACTATTACAATTGTTGTATTACCACTATTGCCTGTTTCTTGTCCATGTATTGTCGTGATTGCAGGTGTGTTGTGTGCATATCATCATTATTGCCAGTGTTTTGCCCACATTTGTTTCTCATGTACAGTTGCAAGAAAAAGTATGTGAACCCCTTGGGATTACGTGGAGTTTTGCATGAATTGGGCATAAAATGGGCTCTGAACGTCATCTAAGTCACAATAATAGAAGAACACAGTCTGCTGAACATAATACTACACAAACATTAGATGTTGCCATGGTTTAATTGCACATAACATGTAAACATTCACAGTGCAGGGAGGAAAAAGTATGTGCACCTTTGGACTTAATAACTGGTTGACCCTCCTTTGGCAGCAATAACCTCAACCAAACGTTTCCTGTAGTTGCAGATCAGACCTGCACAACGATCTGGAGTAATTTTGGACCACTCCTCTTCACAAAACTGTTTCAGTGTAGCAATATTCTTGAGATGTCTGGTGTGAATCGCTCTCTTAAGGTCATGCCACAGCATTTCAATCGAGTTGAGGTCAGGACTCTGACTGGGCCACTCCAGAAGGCGTATTCTGTGCTGTTGCAGCCATTGTTTTGTTGAATTACTTGTATGCTTTGGGTCATTGTCCTGTTGCATCACCCATCCTCTGCGGAGCTTCAGTTGGCGGACAGATGGTCGTACGTTTTCCTGCAAAATGTCTTGATAAACTCTGGAATTCATTTTCCCATCAATGACAACAATCCGTCCAGGCCCTGAGGCAGCAAAGCATCCCCAAACCATGATGCTCCCTCCGCCATGTTTTACAGTGGGGATGAGGTTTTGATGTTGGTGTGCTGTGCCTTTTTTTCTCCACACATAGTGTTGTGTGTTCTTCCCAAACAACTCAATCTTGGTTTCATCTGTCCACAGTATATTTTGCCAGTAGTGCTGTGGAACATCCAGGTGCTCTTTTGCAAACTTCAAACGTGCTGCGATATTCTTTTTGGACAGCAATGGCTTCCTCTGTGGTGTCCTTCCATGTACTCCATTCTTGTTTAATGTTTTCCTTATTGTAGATGTGTCAACAAAAATGTTAGCATGTGCCAGAGATTTCTGTAGGTCTTTAGCTGACACTCTGGGATTCTTCTTTACCTCATGCAGCATTCTGCGCTGTGCTCTTGCAGTCATTTTTACAGGACGACCACGCCTAGGGAGAGTAGCAACAGTGCTAAACTTTCTCCATTTGTAGGCAGTCTGTCTTACCGTGGACACATGAACATCAAGGCTTTTGGAGATACTTTTGTAACCCTTTCCAGCTTCATGCAAGTCAACAATTCTTGATCGTAGGTCTTCTGAGAGCTCTTTTCTGCGAGGCATGGTTCACATCAGACAGTGCTTCATGAAACCAGTAAACCCAAAACAGGTGTGTGTTTTTTAAGGGCAGGACAGCTGTCAGCAACACATCCAATATCATCACACTGATTTGAGTCAAGGTTGGCTCACTCCTGGCTCCAATTAGCTCTGGGAGAAGTCATTAAGCTAGGGCCTCACATACTTTTTCCTCCCTGCACTGTGAATGTTTACATGTTATGTGCAATTAAACCATGGCAACATCTAATGTTTGTGTAGTATTATGTTCAGCAGACTGTGTTCTTCTATTGTTGTGACTTAGATGACCTTCAGAGCTCATTTTATGCCCAATTCATGCAAAACTCCACGTAATCCCAAGGGGTTCACATACTTTTTCTTGCAACTGTATTTCTATATTTTCCAATGCATTGCCTACATTTGTTTTTTTTTCATCATGATTAGAAGTGTTGCTCACATATTGCCACCTATGCCCATGTATTACCACAGTTTACTTCTGTGGTGCCATGTGTATGAATGCATGCCCATGTTAGCATTGTTTTATTGGCAAATGTATTAAATGGCAGGTAACATTTACAACATCATGAATATTAGTAAATCAGTATTGATTTTTTTCTGTATAGACAAGTGATATAAATAATGTGATTTTGCAAGTGGAGGCTAAAGACAATGGTACAACTCTTCTGAAATACGCTCTTTTGGTGAGTATCCAGTAATGACGCATGGATAATTCTTTCTCAGTGTATTCATTTCTTTTGTTTATTTGGAATGATGTATGTCAATTCTAACTTTAGAGCATTTGTGTTGAATGTTCATGGAACTGTCTGTGGCCACCATATGCAGTATGAGTGTGTTTTTTTCTTTGCCAAGTGAACTGGTGTTTTTTTAAGCCCAGTGTGCAGGGACCCTTAAAGGATAAGTTCACCTTTGGGAACATGTTACATGTTCCACCCATTTTTAGGGTTGAACATGTAACATGTTCCCAGTGCAGCAGCCGCTGCCTGATCCCCCAACCTCCCTGTGACAGCAGTACAGGGAGAAGTTCCCTGTACTAACTGTCACTTTTTAAAAACAGTGCGGCCGTGCGGGGCTCCATCCACACATCCTCATCATTAACGGCTGTCGGCTTTTAGTTCTCAATGAACTACCACAGTGCTGTTGAGCGCTGTGGTAATTCATTGATTTGTCCTGTAAGTATATATGCTTGCCTGTACATCCCTTACAGGCAAGAAGATATACTGACAGGTCTGCAGTCGCCCCTGATGATGTCTTGTTATGATGAAACGCGTTGGTTGGAGTCACGGCATATAACACGGCCATCTTGCTGGTTGGAAACATCCTTTGATATCTTTTATGCTGAACATATTCAGTTATTTGTAAGTGCAATGCCTTTATTAAATTCTGGCTTTTACAAATTACTACATTATGAAGCGGTTTTGCTTTTCTTTGCATATATACATCTGAGAGTATTAGATCATCTTTTTGGCTTAATACTACAGCTATACCATGGAGTAAGCTGCAGTGGAAAAGAGATTGGCAAAGATATTTGTTGAGATCCCCAGCCACCAGTATATACTATACAGTATATACTATATATACTTTTTGACCGCTTGATTTGTGGTCATTGTTTCTGCTAAGAGGCTGTGTATGTTGGTTGATGGTGGAGGATTCCTTCTTCTTCGAGCACTTTTACCTTTTCTGGCACATGTTTGTGTGATTTCCAGCTGCACCATATGGACTTATTCTAAGGACTGCACCTTATAATACTTACAATTTATGTTTTGATATCTGAATGTTATTTTATTCGGTGATATATTATCTTTTATTATTTTGAATATTTGGTAACTAGCACTGCATTTTGTTATATATTGCCTTTAGAAATTACTGAGAGTCCAGCTATGATTTCTACAGGAAAATTAATTTTAATTTGTAGATTGTTAGTAGAATATTAAACAATGCAAATTGATTTCCTTTCATCACATAGGGACAAAACAGTGAATATTTTCATATGGACCCCCTAGGAGGAAAAATTGTACTGTCTAAACCATTGGAATTCAACACAATTAACAAATACACTCTGACTGCTAAAGCTACGGTAAGGCAACTAAAATATTAATACTGTCATAGAGCCTAATGTATATTTATCGTTAGATGTCCCAGCTCCTCCTGTTACTTCCTTCTTGAGGGGTTAGCAGTCTGAGCTAATTTGGCATTGGATAGTCCTATAAGAAATTCTTCCTAAACATAATAAAATAGAGGACTGACTCTGTCAGTGTGTTGCTGCCTCTATTTTCCTATACGTAAGTTATAATGGGCCAGTGATCAAGTTCTATTGCTTATCAGTAGCACAGAATAAAAGGTCATCAGCCTACCAGTGCTATCTTGCAATAGTGTTGTAGGGTAAGGCACAGAGGTGTTGGGCCAAAATTGCATGGCGCAGCATGGCCTATTATATGGGCAGCACAGTAGCTAAGTGGCCTGCTTCCGTCATTGGTTAAAATCCCAACCACAGCACTACCCTCCTGGATTTTGCATGTTTTTCCTGTCCCTGTGTGGGTTTCCTCTCACACTCCAAAGACATGCTGCTATGTTAATTGGCTCCTGTCTAAATTGGCCATAGTATATGTGTGTGTATGGATGTGAGTTAGGGACCTTAGATTGTAAGATCCTTGAGGGCAGGGACTGATCTGAATCTGCAATATATGTGTAAGATGATGGCGCTATATACAGTAATTACCTGTAAAAAATAGAAAATAAAAACCCACCATTTTATTCTCCAGGGTCTCTGATTTTATTAAAAAAATGTTTTTGAGTTTTAACTAGTCTTCAGGCCTAAAATGTGCAAAAACAGCTCTAGTAGCCAAAGGGTTAAAACATCAGGTTTTGTAACAGACAGCAGGGAGCCTACAGTGGGTGTGTTTGGGAATACCCCTCCTTTATGAGGAGGCAGGGGTGGACTGACCATTTGGAAACTCGGGCACTGTCCGAGGGCCTGGGGTCAGTAGGGGGCCCCATGAGATGCCCCTGGTACCTTTTTCATAGGCTTTTTTGAGTTTGGGCAAGGACACAGGGGCCCCATGATCCCCTATTGCCCGGGGGCCCCATGAGTTGTCAGTCCGCCCCTGTGAGGAGGTTAACACAAAGGGCCTCCAGATCATCAGATTGCTGACAAAAAAGAAGTGAGATGGACTGTTGTCTTACAGTAATTTCTGGATCATGAACAGGGGCGGACTGACAACTCATGGAGCCTCCGCACAATAGGGGATCATGGGGCCCCTGTGTCCTTGCCCAAACTCAAAAAAGCCTATGAAAAAGGTATTAGGGGCATCTCATGGGGCCCCCTACTGACCCCGGGCCCTCGGGCAGTGCCCGAGTTTCCTAATGGTCAGTCCGCCCCTGATCATGAATTGAAGTCCTGAGCGGGTAGAAAGTGTTCTCTATGCATTTGAAGGTTTTATTTTCACTTTATTTGGAGTGTACCTTTAAAGTGGTGTTAAACCCAAAAGCAAACATATATTCTATTGCAGCTTACCAATTCTTAGATGTGATGACTGCATTAGTTTCCTTTTCTTCTTTCTTCTATTTTCATATGGTGGTCCAGCCAGAAAGTCTGTTGTTTTTCAAAATCACAAGCTCTCCAGCAAAATATATCAGTGTATATGGATGAGAAAAAAAATGTAACACTGAAATAGGTGATTGAAGTGATAAGCTTTTTTTATTTATTCAATTTAAACCTTTATCCCAAAAGTAAAAAAACTGTTGTAACTGATTATAAAGTGTGAGCTGGAGCCTGGTTTCCATTTGTTAGAGTATTCAAATACATTTAACACTACCCTTCCCCCAGTCTGACAGTGATGCAGTCTGCTGTGCCTCTTGTGCTTGTTTATCCAGAGTTGTGTCTCACTAATACTAGAGGTGTGTTGCTGGTCAATTCACCAGGTGAAAACAGAGAGAGGAAAAGCAAAAGTAAATAAAACTGATGCAGCCACCACATCTAATGATTGGTAAACTGCAATATATTTTGGGCTTAATACCTCTTTCATTTCAGATTTTTTTAACTGTGTTTATTGAGCTCAAACATCTGTACACCAGAAAAGTACATGAGTGGAAAACAGAAACATTGAATAAGTATAATCATCTGGATACAAATGTACACAAAAAAATAAAAATAAAATAAAAACAGTGACAGTTTCTTGTGAGTCCTCATTACATACATGTATTCTAAATGAAAATTTTAATCTCTTATTTAAACTCAAATAGGTTTAGCGTTGCCAGAGAGAGAAGTTGGAATTGTATAAGACAGATATATGCAGGGGCGGACTGACAACTCATGGGGACCCCGGGCAAGAGGGGATCATGGGGCCCCTGTGTCCTTGCCCAAACTCAAAAAAGTCTATGAAAAAGGTACCAGGGGCATCTCATGGGGCCCCCTACTGATCCCGGGCCCTCAGGCTGTGCCCGAGTTTCCAAATGATCAGTTTGCCCCTGGATATATGGATATACTGTCTATTATTTGCAAGTATATGACATCACAATTAGGGCTCTTTCAAATGGGTGACAGTGTCCAACTCTGCGGTGGATCGATTTTCTAAGTGTGGTATAGCAGCGACTTCCAAGCATTCAGGAAGCGATCGTGACTCACTCCCATTGACTCTAATGGGCGAGTTTGACAGGCAGTGCCTCCTGATAAATCCTGCAGGCCAAGTTAAAATTGCCGTGAAGCAAAACGTCACATTCGCAGCATGTGTACCCACTGCAATTTAGATGTGTGGTCGGTGAGGGGGCAGTAAAACCACCTGTTTTTATCGCCCCCCCCCTGGCTGCCTGTGTGAAAGGAGCCTTAGATCCTGCTTACATATGTTTCCTGTTCATCTGGTATACTTTTACAAATGTGCTGATCTATGTATTCTTTGTATGCATCTTTTATTAACCAACTTTTAAAAAAAATGTATTAAATAGGCTATAAGAGGCTATTCTAGCACAGTTCCGGTTCATATAGACATAAAAGATGTGGACACGATGAATCCTCATTTTATTTACCCTTTGTATGAAGCCTCAATTCCTGAAAACCAGGTCAGTAAACCCTGCATGGTAAATATGCTGTAATGTATGCTATATGGAATAGGCTGTGATATACAACAGTATGTGATATTTACTCAAGTCATATGTTCCTGCTCACAGGTTTTATTCTTGGATCCCAAAGAGATGCTATTATTGACAATGGGTGGGAATATAGGGGTATAGTGTGACCAGGGTGATCAGGGTTATGTTGGCTGAAGGAAATAATATGAATGCAATTATTATGGTTGTTTCTACATGTTGGTTTATACTGACATAATGTTTTAACAATTTATTCCAGAAAGGAAAATTATCTACCCATCCAGAGGAAATAAAAGCTATTGATGGTGACATTGGTATTAATGAATCAGTGACTTACAATATCAGTAATGGTAAGCTTTGCCAATAGATTTCCTAAACAATGCATATAATGCATTAAAGTAAAAAAAATGTGGACTTTTAGAACCACTGGAGAAAGATGGGGTTGTGAAAAAAAAAGTTATACTCGCCTAGGTTGATGTAGCATCGGTGAACTTACTTTGACCACTGCCCTCCAGAGGATTTATCCCCCTTCCTGACCAGGCCATTTTGTTACGATACGACACTGCGTTACTTTGACAATTGCTTGGTCATGCAATGCTGTACATAACAATAATTTATGTCATTATTTTCCCCACAAATAGGGCTTTCTTTTGGTGGTATTTGATCACTTCTGCATTTTGTATTTTTTGCACTATAAACAAAAAAAGAACGACAATTTTGAAAAAAATATCTATTTTTGACTTTTTGCTATAAAACATCCAATAAAAAACATTTTCTTCATAAATTTTGGCCAAAATGTATTCTGCTACATGTCTTTGCTAAAAAAATCCCAATATGTGTAAATTAATTGGTTTACGTAAAAGTTATAGCATCCCTCCCTCCTAGATTGTAACTTAAGCCCCAAGGAGCAAGGCCCTCCTATCCCTCTTGTATTCAACTGTATTGTTGCTGTATTGTCCCCCGTTATACTGTACAGCGCTGAGCAAACTGTTGGCGCTATATAAATCCTGTATTATAATAATAATAATCTACAAATGGCAGTACATTTACTGGAATTTAAAAAAAAAAAAATTTATGCTAGTAATGGCAGTGATCAGCGACTTATAGCGGGACTGTGGTGGGCATTCTGACACTGGGTGGAAACTGACTAACTTCCACTGACATCCCCAGTGACACTAATACAGTGATCAGTGCTAATAAAAAGGACAATGGGCAGGAAGGGGTTAACATCTGGGGCGATCAAAGGGTTAACTGTGTGCTGTGTGTGTTTTACTGTGTGCATTGTGTTGTGTTTTACTAAGGAGACATGCTGTTTTGTATTTCTCTGCTGTGCAGAGGGATACAAAGCAGCATATCTATGCTGCCAGGAGAGAGACCTGTGTTGTTTACACACAGATCTCTCCTCTGTCAGCTTTGCCCGATGATCGCCAAGTGCTGGCCGAGAATTGCCAGCCGGGACCCGGTGATTGACATCTCTAGCCGCCGATAGCGGTGCGGGCAGGGCGGAGTGCACGTGCCGTCTACCTGGAAATGCAAATTACGTATATATATATATATATATATATATATATATATATATAGGACGTGATTTTGCACAGCCCCATAACCCTGTAGCAGTATTTCTGCTGTAGGTCGGAGGGCAAGAGGTTAAAGCTAAAGTTTAGATATGAATTGTATTGCAAAGTTACACATGATGGATTGAATCTTGGATGTATGTATGTATGTCCCATACCTAACCAATCCCCGTGGAAACTTCAAATCACTGTAGTACAAGAGTTATAGCAGCAGCTAGACCAATACAAGTTTGCAATAAAAAATCATAGCTAAACTTCAGCTTTAATAAGTAACATCACTTCTTTTGAGAAAACAAAAAACAATCCCTTCTAGGTGATCAATGTACATGGCAAGGATTTTAACATACTTTGTTGTAGATCCCTTCCTATTTCTGCTCTGAAGGAATAGGTCTTGGTTTGACCATGCCCTGTGCAGAGTGACTCTGAGGGTGTGGTTCATTATAACCAGCTGATGCACTTTTAGTGTTGTGATTAGAAAAAATGTAATTTTACAAGTAATTAACCCTTGGGAAGTATCTCACCAAAAATGCAATTTTGGTTACAGATGATATCCAAAATCTAACTTGTGTTTTAGTGCAGACTTGAAAATGACATTTTTGGAGGCTTTCTGTATACCAGTTGTGTAGAGAATGCCTCCATGTTTCCATATTGTATTGAACCTTACAGAACATTACAGTATTGCAGATTAAAAGGTAATTTATAGTAACGTTAAATTAAAATATGGCTTGTGTAGCAGTTGTATATGCCAGTGTTTCTCAACCTTTTTTAAGTGAAGACACCCTTTAAAAGTATGGACAATGTAAAGACACCCTCTAAAATTATGGACAGTCCCGAGGCACCCTTTAAAATTTTGCTCAGTCGTGAGGCACCCCATTCTAAAATGTGAAAAACTGTTCTAATAGTTTTATATAACGCAGCAACACCCACACATGTAGGACACCCAACATTAGAGGTGATTTATTTTTCCAAAGCACATACACTTTTGTAAGCTGGTACTGACTAGTATTCCATTGTTTCTCTTCTCCCTCAGTTTTTCTCCATCACTGAGCTAATGTGACCCCAGAACTGATGGAGAGGGGCAGCGGAGGGTCAAGCAAGGATGCTGTGCAGGCAACCGACATTCTCCTTATTAACTGATGATGTCATTGGTTGTCAGGATGCGAGCGGCTAGAAGGTTGTGATGGCTCACAATAAAAACTTGTGGCTTTATTTAACTAAAAGGCAGGTTTGTTCCACCTTCTGGCTTGTATACAAGTTTTGGGCAGTTTTTAGACATTTTGCCAAGGCACCCCTGAAGAAACCTCAAGGCACCCCAGGGTGCCTGGGCACCCTGGTTGAAAAAGGCTGGTATATGCTATATATTGTAAATTCTGAAATATTAACTATGTGCTAACTGAAGATACACTGTCTATATTCTGAAAGATAAAAAAAATTATAATGTATTTTTGAAATTTGAATCTGCTTCTGTATATATACGATGCATGTTGGTTATGATCAGACATACCTGTGATTTTTATTGTGTATTTTTCCATTGCAGTTCACCCTGCTGAGTACAGCAATGCATTTTTCATTAACACTTCCAATGGAGCTATATCACTTTTCAGGGAATTGGACAGAGAGTCTGTATCGCTCATCACAGTGTACATTAAGGTATTTTGTTTTCTTGATACTTAGAATAAGTCATAAAAATACTACTGTTTTCTCGTAAGTTGTATATAATATAGGAATAAGTGAAAATATAACCCTCTTAAATAGTATAAACCAATATCTCTTTCTGTTATCTTTGTGTAAACTTTGATGTACACATTGGGGGCAATTTTCTAAGCCATTTGCAACACATTTCTCAAAATACCAACCAATCCATTATCTTTGCTCTTCCCAAGACTTCCTGCTTTCTAGCTCTGTTGTCATCTCCTCCCATGTTCCCCTTTAGGACTCCCCCAGAGTCTCTCCCATCTTCTGGAACTCCTTACCGCCTAATCTGTCTATCTTCTACTCTATCCTTTAGGTGACCCATCTCTTCAGTGAGGCCTATCTTACCTATAACAATTAAACTCAACTTTTACTTTCTCCATCAGCTCATCCCTCACAGTTATTACCTTTTGTATCACTTGATTCTCCCTTTTAGAATGTAAGCTCTAGCGAGCAAGGCCCTCTGATTACTCTTGTATTCAATGGTGTTGTAACTGTACGGCCTAGCTCCATGTTGTAAAGCTCTGTGCAAACTGTTGCTGCTGTAAAAATCCTGTATAGTAATATTAACGTGGTTGTAAAGACTGAAGGTTTTTTACCTTCATGCATTCTATGCAACATAAAAAACCTTCTGTGTGCTGCTCCTCCCCACAGTCCCTCCCTTATACTCACCTGAGCCCCCTCTCGATCCAGCAATGTATTAGGGAGTCTCGGCTGTCCCAGGTCTCTCTATCCTCATTGGCTGAGGCACAGCATCAGGAGCCATTGGCTCCTACTGCTGTCAATCACAGCCAGTGAGCCAATGAGTAGAGAGCGGGGGTGGGGCCGAGCCGCAGTTCTATGTGTCTTATGGACTCATAGAGCGGGGATCAGGAGCGAGCATGCACCAATGCCCACATAGCAAGCGATGTGCTGTTGGGGCACTTGTCAAGGGGGAGGAGCTAGGAGCCTGGCTGGTGCCCAAAAAAGATGAGGATCGGGGCTGCTCTTTGCAAAACCACTGCACAGAGCATGTAACTATAACATGCTTGCTATTTGAAAAAAAAACAAAAAACCTTAAGGATCACTTTAACTGCTTGCCCAGCACACTATAGCAGAAATACTGCTACAGGGCTGCGCAAAATCACGTATATATACATGATTTTACATTTCCGGGTAGGAGGCATGAGCGCCCGACCTGCACCGCCATTGGCGGCTTCAGCTGTCGATCACCGGTTTCCGGTTGGTGATTTCCTGCCGTCACCTGGCGATCGCCGAGTATCACTGATGGGAGAGGTCTGTATGTAAACAATATAGATCTCTCCCCTGTCAGCACCAGCATGCTGCTTTGTATTCCCTGCATAGCAGAGCAATACAAAGCAGCATGCTTACACTGTAAAATACACAACACAGCACATTATGTAAAACAGCACACATTTAACCCTTTGATCGCTCCAGATGTTAACCCCTTCCTGCCCAGTATCATTAGTACAGTGTTGGTGCTTTTTATTAGCACTGATCATTGTATTGGTGTCACTGAGGATGTCAGTGGCAGTTAGCCAGTTACCCCCCAGTGTCAGAATGTCCGCCACAGTCCCGCAGTCCTGCTATAAGTTGCTGATTGTCGCCATTACTAGTATATATAAAAACAAATTACAGTATATATATACCGCCATTTGTAGACACTATAACTTTCACGTAAACCAATTAATTTACATGTATTGGGATTTTTTTTTAGCAAAGACATACATTTTGGCCTAACTTTATGATGAAATTTGATTTTTTACAGTTTATTACTGGACATGTTTAACCACTTGCCTACAGGGCACGTCTACCCCCTTCCTGCCCAGGCCAGTTTTCAGTTTTCAGCTTTCAGCGCTGTCGCACTTTGAATGACAATTGCACGGTCATGCAACACTGTACCCATATCAAATTTTTATCATTTTTTTAAGACAGATATAGCTTTCATTTGGTGGTATTTAATCACCTCTGGGTAAATTTATTTTTTGCTAAACAAACCAAAAACAACAGAAAATTTGGAAAAAAAAAGTTTTTTCTAAATTTGTTTATAAAATTTTGTAAACAAGTGATTTTTCTCCTTCACTGATGTGCGCTAATGAGGCTGCAGTGATGGGCAATGACAGGCTGCACTGATGGGCAACAATAGGTGGCACTGATGGCCACTGATGAGGAGGCACTGGTAGGTGGCACTGATGGGCATTGACAGAAATCACTGAAGGGCACTGAAAGGCAGCACTCATATATGGCACTGATAGGTGGCACTGATAGGCGGTACTGACTGGCACTGATAGGCAGCACTGACTGGCACTGTTAGGTGGCACTGACTGGCACTGTTAGGTGGCACTGATAGGCAGCACTGATGGGCACTGATAGGCGGCACTGATGCGCACTGATAGTCGGCACTGACTGGCACTGATAGGCGGCACTGATTGGCAGCACTGATAGATGGCACTGACTGACATTGATAGGTGGCACTGACTGACTGTCACTGATAGGTGACACTGAAAGGCAGCTCAGATGGGCACTGATATGTGCCATTGATGTGCACTGGTAGGCACTGATATGTGGCATTGATGTGGCACTGGCAGGTGGCATTGATGAGCACTGACAGCTGGCATTGATGGGCCCTGACAGGTGGCACTGCTGGGGCTACACTGATCATCAGGGCACACTGATCACCAGTGCCCTGATGATCAGTGTACATGTCTCCTTCTGAGGAATGCCGAGTGACCGCTCGTGAGGAGAGAAATGCAGATAACTGGCATTTCCCTATTTAAATGCGATGAGCTGTGATAGGACACAGCTGATCACATGACCAAGCCGACATCTTCGGCTCTTTCCGTTGATCGGTGATCAGCTGTGTCCGAGGGACATAGCGCACCACCGATCGCCGCACTGTGCGCTCCCGGAGCCAGGAGGACATCATATGACGTCCTCCCAGAAAGAGAGAACCGCCTTGCGCCTGACATTACCTTATACGGCAGGAGGCGGTTAAGAGCAAAAAATCTAAAATATTGTTATTTTCTCAAAATTGTTGGTCTTTTTTTCTTTGCGCAAAAAATAAAAACCACAGAGGTGATCAAATACCACCGAAAGAAAGCTCCATTCATGGGGAAAAAAGGACATACATTTAATTTGAGTGCAGCGTTTCATGACCATACAATTGTCAGTTAAAGGAACGCAGTGCCGTATCACAAAAAATGGCCTGGTCAGCAAGGGGGGTAAATGCTGAGGAAGGAAAGTGGTTGCAAAGGCTGAAGGTTTTTTACCTTCTGTGTGCTGCTTCCCCCCACAGCCCCTCCCTTATACTTACCTGAGCCCCCTCTCGATCCAGCAATGTGTGCAGTAGTCTCGACTGTCCCAGGTCTCGCTCTACTCATTGGCTGAGGCACAATATCAGGAGCCATTGGCTCCCACTGCTGTCAACCACAAACAAACAATGAGGAGAGAGCGGGGGTGTCTTATGGACTCAAAGAGCGGGGGCGTCTTATGGACTCATAGAGCGGGGCTCGGGAGCAAGCTTGCACCAGTCCCCCATAGCATGCAGCTTGCTATTAGGGGCACTTGTCAAGGGGGAGGAGCTAGGAGCCTTGGCGGGTGCCCAAGGAGATGAGGATCGGGGCTGCTCTGTGCAAAAACGAACCTTTAGGATCACTTTAATAATAATTTCTGGTTTGGCTTACATATTTGTACACACCCTGGAGCGGCATGTGCCGCATACAGCCTGCCTATGGTTGTATGTGACCGTTTGCATCAGCGTTTATCACACATGCATGTCCGATGTATATTTCAAACATGAAGCTCCACTTCTGTGGCAGGCTGTACATGGAAAGTGTGGTTGTCCGGGTGCAGGAAAGTTCCTGGAAAATACGTTATACGTTAGGCAAATCAAATGTCTCTTAAAACCTTCTGTGCAAGAACCCTAAAAATGTTTTTCGTCTGTCTGTCCTTGTGGAGTGGTTCCCTGTCACTTCCTATCCTGATAGAAGCTGAGGTGAAATCTCCTCAACAGAGACAGAAGTGACAGTGAAAACCTGACAGAGGCTCTATCTCCTCCCTGCTATATCCAAAATAAAATGAAATGTTTGGTTGGAGTTCGGTTTTAATGTAGATAGAGTCTGGCAACTGGTAATCACTGATGAAGCAATAAGAGGGAGCCTGTTTATGACAGAGACAGAAGAGACATGTCCTATATGCAGGGCCAGGAAATGAGGTGGGCAGGAGGGGCGGCTGCCCTGGCCTCAATGGTATCATGTGAGGTGGTGGGGGGGTGCTGCCTACAAGCTGACAGGAATAGTGAAGGCAGTTTCACTACTCCTGTCAGCTTAGTGCTGGTGGAAAAAAGCCAGATCCGGAGAGGAGGAGGGAGCTGGAGGACATGTGGGTTCTTCTCTCTCTCCCCTCCAGCTCCTCCTTCTGCCACTGCAGCTCTCCTTTATTGGGACGACTGGATTGCCACTGTGCAGTGTTTACCCACCCCCTATCTCACCCCAGCAAAGAACATGGAGGATTTGTGCTAGGATGTAGGATTTGGGAGAGGGAGATTTTTACTAGGAGGGGGTATTTGTGTTAGGAAGGGGAATTTGGGGGGAGGGTTTTGTGCTAGTAGGGATAATTGGGGGGGGGGGGTTTGTGATAAGAGGGGACATTTGGGGTAGAGGATTTGTGATAAGAGGGGACATTTGGGGTAGAGGATTTGTGGTAGGAAGGGAGATTTGGAGGGGGAAGAGGATTTATGCTCTGATGGAAAATTTGAGGGGGTAAAGGATTTGAGCTGGGAGGGGGATGGGGGGAGGAACAAAGATTTGAACTGGGTTGGGGATTATAGCAGGGATGGGGTAGGGTTGTACTGGAAGAGGGTTAATTTTTGTATGGGGAGAATTTTGGCTTGCATTGGGAATTTATGCTTAGAGGGTAAACGTGAAGATCAGCTCCCTCAATTTTTTTTTCAGGGTGGTGGGGGGAGGTTTGCTGACATATAATGCTCATACATTTTGGGGGAGAAGGGGGGAGCCATTTGGCATCTTTGCCCTGGGCACTAGATGATCTTGTTCTGGCACTGCCTATATTATTCAATAGAATTTTGTAAAGTGCTAAGCAAACTGTTGGCGATATATAAATCCTGTATAATAATAACAATACTAATAATGGAGGAGTCTTCTCCCCGAACACTCCAGGTACAAGTATATTTATAAATGCCAAAACTTTGGGAGAAACTTTTATTAGATAAATCTTTAATTGAAGCGCTCACAGAAATGTACAGACAGGAGCTGTTGTATTATCTCACATACACTGCAGACAAACCCTGAATACAATGTGTGATTCCCACACTGTTTATTCTGTTTAGGCTACTCAGCATAATAATCATGCGAAAAGCGCCAATTCTGTGGTCCTTCTTACTATTTTGGATGAAAACGACAACCCTCCTCAGTTCTCACAGTCTGTCTATGAAGCCTCAATACCTGAACACTTACCTCCTGGATCACTGGTCTTGCTACTCACAGCGAGTGACAAAGATGAGGTAAGTGGTCCCCTTCGTTTCCTAATAGGCCTCTCATATGAACCTACTGTAATAGATGCTATTCATATTCAGGGCCTAACTGGGGCACTGGGGTGTGAATTGTCACCACAAATACCACATGAATATTTGCCTTAAAATAACTCCTGTGGTAATCACCTCAAACGTAGTTCACTACACAAAATGTGTATTTAACAAATGCTTTGTGATGTTTAGAAATTAAATATAGTAGTAACAAATATGTTTTACTATGTATCATCAGTTTTTTTTCACAGGCTAACATTACACTGAAAGACATATTGTAAAACGATGAAAACATTGCTAGTGGGCCCTCATTCATTCAGAATGTTGTAATTTTCGAATGGACGTCGTATAACGTCGTCCTGGAACGCATCTCGCTGCAACGTGATTTGTCACCCCGCTGTGTCCATGGGACACAGTGGATGACTGCTCAGTGTACCACCCACTGCCGGTACCATGTGATTGCTGTGACCAATTACAGCAGATCACATGACAAATAATTGTACACAAAGGATGGCTTTCATTCATGCCATCTACTGTGTGCAATTGTGTTGATCTCTGTGATTGGTCACAGTGATCACATGGTACAGACAGAGCCAATCACAGCCCATCTGTACTATGTGATTAGCTGTAGCCAATAACAGCTAACCACAATAGTAAACATTGAATTAATCAATTTCATTTAGTATAAATGGTTGCTTATAACAGTAAAATTCACTTATATAAGCAATCATAATGTATAAAAAAAAAATCCTGATCAGTTATCCAGAGCAGTACAATGTTCCTATGGTAACATTTTATCACTCTGATCACAGTGTGTTAAAAAAATTATTAGAAAAAGGAAAAAACATTAATAAAGTATAAGATTGAAAAAAATATTACTTTTATTTTTTACATACTGATCACGGCCACACCAGTTATACGACAATGTACTGCACTGGTGACAGTATGTAAAAAAAATTTCTTCTAAATTTCTTAATTTTCCAAAATATTGTGACAAAAAAATACAACTTCAAAAAACTTGCCATGCCTCTTACTAAATACCTTGGAAGATAAGCCTTCAGTACATCAGGATTGATCGATTTTCATGTATATATATATATATACACACACACCAAAGTTTGTGGACTCTAACTTTCTTACAGACTAATTAATATACACTGATTTGGGTTATTTTCACCAAAGAAATGTAGCAGAATACAGTTTGACCTAAATTTAAAGCAGAAATGAAGAAAAATGTGTTTTCCGGCCGTCAATCTCCTATAGGCTAGGCAGGAAGGTGTTAAGTACCACCAAAAAAAACCTCTATTTATGCGAAAAAAATAATACAAATGTAATATTCCTAGATTGTAAGCTCGAAAGAGCAGGGCCCTCGAACCCCTCGTGCATTGTATTGTTTCTGTCCTGTCTCATGTTCTGTCCCCCTGCTATTGTACAGCGCTGAGCAAACCCTTTGGCGCTATATAAATACTATATAATAATAATAATGTGGGTACAGTGTTGGATGACTGCACAATTATCGGTGAAAATGTGACGTTGTTGAAAGGTGAAAATTGGCCTGGGCAGGAAGGGGGTGAAAGTGTCCGGTATTGAAGTCGCATCAGATCGTTCCTGGGTTTTCTTGGGTCCTGCCCCCTGTTGTAAGCCACATAAATAGGGGAAGGCTCAGGGCTCGGTCTCCTGCACATGGGAATATAGGGGAAGGACTGCTGTACCATGTAGTCCTATTGGAACACATGGGTCCCCTTCTGGGTCACCCTGCTGGAATTTTCCCAAAAACCAGGACCATACCATCAGTGGACTTGAGCTAAATGGACTTTCTTTTGGGCAAGCCTGCATTAGGTTGTTAGGGCTGGACTGTTTCATGTGTGCTGTTGAACTGTGTTACTGAATGCTCAGTAAAGTTTATTACCTCATTCATTGCCTGGTTTGAGGTTACTGCTAAAGGGGTGCTGCGTACTGTCGCATGTTCTGTCTCCCATTGTAATGTACAGCACTGAGCGAACTGTTGGCGCTTTATAAATACTGTATAATAATAATAATAACATGTCGTTGCTAAGGGTAACCAGTGCAAGGGAATGGTATGACAGCCAGACAGCAGAAGGACTGTACGGGGATGACTGGTTCTCTGCATAGTGAGGGGAGTGGTCTGCAGATTCCCTCCCTAGTGGTCAGCGCCTCAGCCAATCGGGACTGAATCTGCATAGCAAACAACTCAGGGACCTAACCGCAGGTATGGAAGGAGTTAACCAAGTCAAAACGCGCACGTAGTAGGTTTGCACTGTTGCTTGGCACTATCACTGGGAGTGAGGTGACACGAAGGCTGGACAGGTGGAATGGGGACACAGGCTCTGAGGTGTCCCCTTCTAAATGTCACATTCCAGAGTAAAATGCAGACTTTTTTGAACAGTAACGCAGTATTTATTTTTAAAGTAACACTGCTCAAAAAAAGACAATGTGTGTTTTGTTTAGTTTTGCTACATTTAGTTGTCTAAGGATTGAGGAAAAAAATAATTGTTTCAAGACAATATTCACGAAAAGGAAGCCTTGTTTGCCATTAACCACTTCAAGTTCGGACACTTTCACACCCTTCCTGCCAGGCCAACTAGGTTCAGAGTTGACAAAAAAGGAGTAATGTATCTGAGTCATGGTGAAATTGATAGAGAATTAACAACTCAAATATTCATCAAGGTAATTGTTTCAAGACAATATTCACGAAAAGGAAGCCTTGTTTGCCATTAACCACTTCAAGTTCGGACACTTTCACACCCTTCCTGCCCAGGCCAATTTTCAGCTTTCAGTGCTATCACACTTTGAAAGACAATTGCGCGGTCATGCAACACTGTACCCATATGAATTTTTTTATTTTTTTTGAGACAGATAAAACTTTATTTTGGTGGTATTCATTTTTTTGCTATACAAATTAAAAAGTCCAAAAATTTAGAAAAAAGGTGTTTTTATTATAAAATTTTGTAAATAAATAATCTTTATTCATAAATCTTGGCCAAAATTTATTCGGTTATCTTTTTAGTAAAAAAAAAAATAACCCAAATTAGTTTAGAACCAAAAATTATAATTTTTAAAAAAAAAAAAAAATTTTACATTTTTTTTTTATATTATTGTTTATGTTTTTTAACATACTGTCACCCTAGCAGTACAGTATCACCATAGTGACACTGTACTACTTGTGGGGGGTGATGAAGATTTTTCTTTTTACACTGATTGCTTTTACACCCTTAAAGACTGTAAAAGCAGTAATTTCTCCTTCTCTCTGGCTGCATTCTTGCAGCCATTGAGAAATACTGCGTGAGCTGTGATTGGTCACAGCTTATCACATGGTACAAGGCTGTTGTGAATAGCCTTGTACCATGTGACCTCTGTGATCATTCACAGATTTCACTAGTAGTAAGCAATGATGGCAGAAGTGACATCTTGCTTACTACTATTCATGTAATCACTGATTGGCCAATCAGTGATAACATGATCGGGACCTCACACAGAGGTTCCATACAGCAATTGGTGTTCCGCTGTGTCCCAGGGAGCACGTACAGCCTGAAAATGCGGACGCCATTTATGAACGGCAACCAGCTCCTGCGCTGCTCCCGTCTGGCCGTTTATGTACATGGGCTGCACGGGAAGTGGTTAAAGAAACAATATACTGTATGTATTACTTTGTTATCGAATAATGAAAAAGTTATCGGCAAATAAACAGGCCCATAGCAAAAAATTTTAAAATTGCTCTGGTCCATAGGGGATAAACAGCTGTGAGAGTTGAAGTGGTTAATGTTTTTTTTTTTTTTTGGAATGAATAAAATCTGTTGTTTTCTACTCCTATCCCTCTTGTATTGAACTGTATTGTTGCTGTATTGTCTCCTGTTATATTGTACAGCGCAGAGCAAACTGTTGGCGCTATATAAATTCTGTCTAATAATAATATTTACATGATGCTTGGTGGTGCAGGTATTCATTTGGTGAAGGAATTGTTTTTGTTTTAAATATGGAATCTGTTTTACTAATGAATACAGTCATAATATACTGTTATTCAAAAACATTTGGTCTTTGATTTTATTTTTCCAGGAAGGACTGTCTGATGGTTATTTTACAACAAATGACACTAGGTTCAGAGTTGACAAAAAAGGAGTAATGTATCTGAGTCATGGTGAAATTGATAGAGAATTAACAACTCAAATATTCATCAAGGTACATTCTTATTAATTAATTGTGTACACATAAAACCATTTGAATCATTAAAGTGGTTGTAAAGGCTCAAGGTTTTTTACCTTCATGCATTCTATGCATGAAGGTAAAAAACCTTCTGTGTGCAGCAGGATCCCCAGCCCTCTCAATACTTACCTGAGCCTCATTGTGATCCAGCGATGTGAATGACAGCCTCGGCTGTCCTCTGTCTGTGCCTTCTCATTGGCTAAGTTAGCAAGTGGGAGCCATTGTCAATCACAGCCAGTCAGCCAATGAGGAGAGAGGGGACTTGGCCAAGCCCGACTCCGTGTGTGAATGGGCGTACGGAGCAGCGGGTGCTCCCACAGCAAGATGCTTGCTGTGGGGGCACCCGACAGGAGGTGGGGTTCAGGGAGCCTGCTTTATTACATTCCAGGTCCTTCCCACCCTACTCCCCAAGTAATTTACTACTTTACTTACACTTTTGAATTAAGATCGGCATAAATAACCTGTACAATAAACACTCACCTGAGCTTAAAGGTAAACTAATTACTCATACAGAAAAAAGTCCCTGGCCATCACAGAGAATAATGCACTGGCCATTATTTTTTAGCCAGGTCTCTAAATGTTGCATTTTCTTTCAATTAATAGTTAATTAGCAACAATTAACTTCATTAAATGCACTCTCAAATTGTCATACAAAACAATGGGAAACCATATATTGAAGCCTGGCGTGCCTCAAAGACAACCTAAAAGGCTATGTTCACCTTTACAGAAAAATTAATAAATGCACATATTTCTGCAGAAAAAAATGTGCATTTGTTGTTTCTTTCTATAGTAAGAAACATTGCACCCAATTGTGGGTTCCTGCAGACATGTCCTCTGGCTTTAACCTGTACAGTACCTCCATATGGGCTTTCTGTTTGAAAGCTGGAGGACACATCAATGGACTGCAATAGTTCTCATCAGCACAACTACAACCCATTGAAACTACAAGTCCGTCTGCCACTGTGGTACAGGGTACTTGTAGTTTATTCATTTAAAGCAATCTGTGAATGAATGATGCGACTGTGTGGGCAGAGCCCTGCAGAGCCACACTGTTTTTGTGGATGCGGGGAGAGGATCTCCGCCTGCTGTCACAGAAAGGGGTTTATCAGGGAGAGAGGGAACAGGAGCTGGAACACGTTACATGTTCCACCCTTAATACAGATGGAACATGCACCATGTCACAAAGGTGCACTTAGCCTTTAAGGGCATTTTCACACTATAGCAGAGGGCTGTATTTTTCTGCAAAAGAAAAATGTAGCTCTTCACAAGGGCACACAGAGAATAATGGTTTCCTGTGTGCCCCATTCACGCTTCCATAGCGGTGTGGAAAAATTAAGACATGTTGCATTTTTACGCACTGCTCCGCAGCTGTCTGCTTGTCCCTACTTTTCTATACATATAATTGAATAGAATGTCACTTTGTGACATTCCATTAAATATTTGAAAAAAAAAAGAGAAATAATGCCTTGTGTTGTAAAAACACAAGGCACGGCTCCACAGCTGCATGATCGCTACCTGCAGACAAAAATGGAACATTTTTCTCTGCGGGTAGTGTGAACCCACCAGTTAAGATGAACTGTAGATTTTACAATTTTTACATAGTTACATTGGTTCAGCTTGGGCCAATGTAAATATGTATGTCCTCATAGAAGCTGGAAATTAATGTAGTAGATACAGTTACTACAGTGATCTCTATTCGCTTCTGGGTCCTGTGCTAAGAGGCTGCCCTGCTGCATTGTGAACACAGAGGGTCAACCACTCAGCACGGGTGCCATTCAGAGACCAATTCCCATTTTCTCAATGACATAGACAACATTGATTAAACTTTTGCAGCCTCCCCCTCACATGATGTAAAAATTGATGAATGTGAATGGTCGGTATAAATAAACTCTGAATTGCGTTTCATGTTTTTCAGGTTTGGGTGTTTGACGCAGAGACAGCTGGAAACAATTGCAGCACACTGGTTATTATTACTGTAACTGACATTAATGATAATAATCCAGAGTTTCTAAACCAACCTCTATTTTTCACTGTTCCTGAGGGGGATTATACCACACCTCTCTCACTAGGTGAAGTGAATGTTATTGACCGGGATGCAGGATTAAATGGGCAAACTACAATCACCTCTGAAAACAAAGACATTTTCATTGTACAGAAAGTAAGTGTTTATGATCAGAATCCTTTATAGCTATGATTTTTACATATGGGTTTTATTTAAAGTGGTTTATTTAAAGTGGTTGTAAACATCAGAAAAAAAAATGAATAAAGAATATAATTCTATAGTGTACTAGTCTCAATCCAAAGCACCTAGTATGGTTCCTATCGGATCTCTCCTTCTGCTGCTATCTGCATGAATCACTTCTGAGAATCTAACTTGACAGTAAAAAATCCCAGGAGACGGCCCTGATCATGAACTCCCATCCCAGGCACAGCAGCTAATTGACAACCTCAGCTGCGTATGTTTTACCATGAGTGTGTGTAAAGGGGGTGTGTGTTCATTCCTTCCACTCAGGTCTACAATTACACTGAGCTTTCCTTTCTTGCAGTGCCATTTGATCAGTGTGCTTTGGAAGGCTGTAGAACATTGAGGGTTGCAGATAAACAGGTACAATTTATGGAGGAGGATTTGTTTTTTTTCTCTTTGTATCACCAGATGTTAGTTACTTCAGTGGATGTATTTAAGGGTTTACAACCACTTTAATACATGCACAGTGCATTGAGAATAGTAAGTATTTTAATTACTGTATGTAAAACATAACAACTTGTTTAGAAAATATTCAACACAGTTAGGGGTTACTGGTAGTATAGTACCCGGGTCAATAGTTTAGTTAAGCCCAAGAGCAAAAGTTTACCTTTCTTTCGATGTGGTGGCTGTATTAGTGGTTTTCACGGACCGCCTGCCCGCAGACGGGTGACCCGCACAAGCCTGCCTGCTTCTATCATTAAGATCCATTATCTCCTGCGCTCAAGGACTCAGATCAAACAGGCATTAGTGACAAGCAGCGTGTTGTGTGCTCATCCACTGGTGATCAGAGGTTGTGCAGCTCTATCATGAAGCTGGGGAAGCTTAATAAAACTGTAGAGGAAGATGAAAGAAAGAGCACACAAACCTTGCGCATTACCTCAATAAATAGTGACTAATTTTATTAATAAGGAAATATACTCACAAAATGATTGTATAACAGGCATAAGTAACCATAATCCAAACAGGGTTACAGGTAAATCAAAAAGGGGGGGGGATGAAGGCTAACGCGTTTCAAAGGGTGCTCCCTTCTTCATCAGAGCTGGGTTTGGCAGATAGAAACTTCAGTATGGCAGAGTTCCCATGGCAAGGAGATATTCAGCCACTGAGTGTCAGTATTAAAGCAGTTACTGCTGTAATACTGACACTCAGTGGCTGAATGTGTGTTTGTGAAAAAAAACACAAATACAGAAAAATGCGGAAAAACTCCGCTAAGCCCTCATGCACACTTGATGTTTTTACAGCTGCTGTTTTTGGTGTTTTAAATTTTTTTCTACAGTCAATAAATCCCCCAGCATGTTATCCTATGTGTCCATGCACACATAAGCTGTAATTAACGTTTTTTGGCAGAAAACAAAAACCCAAGACTAGTGGGGGTTCTAGAGGAGTTTTTTAGCTGTAAAAACACTGTAATGCTGAAAAATGCGGCAATACGTGGTAAAATGCCGCAAACTGGCATTTTTTTACACAAATGTGGAAAAACGGCGCTAATCGCAGCAAAACTCCACTAAACGCTAATGCAAAAACGCTAAAAAAAGCTGAAAAACTCACGTTTTTAACATGACTTTACACAGCTAACGTTACCAGCGTTATCAAAACGCTCCGTGTGCATGAGGACTTGTCAAAGCTTGAACAAGCTGAAGGGAGAAGCTGATTGGTTACTATGCAGAGCTGCACCAGAGTCTATGTGCACCAGTTTTAGTATATTTCCCCTTTTGTCTTCAATTATGATTTTTATGTTTATGGATAAACACACATAAAAAACATGGTCTATGTTGCACAATAATATGAATTTCCTTTTATCCTGTAGAATGGGATTATCCTTGTTAATGGATCCTTGGACAGAGAAACCAAGGATAGATATGTGATCTTCCTAATAGCTGCAGATAATGGGAAGCCACCACTAAAGGTAATGGGGAAATTATTTATTTAGACGTATTATCAAATCAGCTATCCTGACAAAAGATTAGTTATACTGTACATTTTAAGTTGACTGTGTATTGTACTTACTATAAACATATGAAAAGTCTACCTGTAGTTAAAACAATGTGGCACAACACCACAATCAAAGTGAGTATTGTATATAGTCAACAGGAGCTAGTAATAGCATATTGGAAAAAAAGGTAACAGCTGTGAAGAACAGGCTGTGGAAAATTGGCAATAACCTTCCAGGAATGGAGTGGCAATATTGTCAACCCTTAATTGTTAAAAATGAGCAACCTGGATTACAGTGTCAGATAAAGGTCAATAACACTTGTCGAATACTATCAGCATACTAACTCTGTCTATTGTCCTTGACTGCTAATACCGCAATCAATGTACTGACCACAGGTTGACGGTGTCACTCGTAGCGCTACCAGCTTATTTTCACTATACAGGTGATTGTAGCCCTGGGTAAAAATGACCAAGAATGAACTCTACTACTTTTGATATCCTGGATGATATGAATTTCCCTGTTCTTAAGGTCAGTAGATTCTCAATCCAGTGTTCTACCTCTCATTTAACATTTTGATGATTGTTTTTTATTTATACATCTTTATAAGTTGTATATAGACTCTGCCCTCTCCTTTGGGCCCCACATCCAATAACTGGCTAAAGCCTGCTGCCTCATCCTCCACAACATTTCCAAAATCCACCCCTTTCTGACCAATGGCACCACCAAACAACTTATCCACGCCTTGGTTATATCTAGAGATGAGCGAATCGAACATGGCGAAGTGGAATTCGTTTCGAAGATCAGGAAAAATTCGATTCGCGCCGAATCCGAAAATTAGCAAACTTCGGATGCACGAATCGAATTTTCCCAAAAATGGCGGCGACATGTGTGGCGACGGAGCGGGGATCTCTGGGAAGGCGCGCTGACCCATAATGCATTCATTCATGACATGTGATCGCATTAGCCAATCAGCAGCCAGCCAGCCAGCACTGTGTAATGGTGGAGCTATAAATTGCGGCCATCTTACAATTCTCCATTAGCCTCCAGTCATTCAAGAGAGACAGACCTGTCTGTATTAGGGACAGAGTTAGGGCCAGAGAGACTTTAGGGCCACAGAATCGTTACTTAGGGACACAGAATCGTTACTTAGGGACACAGAATCGTTACTCAGGGACACAGAATTGTTACTCAGGGACACAGAATTGTTACTCAGGGACACAGAATCGTTACTCAGGGACACAGAATCGTTACTCAGGGACACAGAATCGTTACTCAGGGACACAGAATTGTTACTCAGGGACAGACACAAAATTGTTACTCAGGGACACAGAATTGTTACTCAGGGACACAGAATTGTTACTCAGGGACACAGAATTGTTACTCAGGGACAGACACAGAATTGTTACTCAGGGACACAGAATTGTTACTCAGGGACACAGAATTGTTACTCAGGGACAGACACAGAATTGTTACTCAGGGACACAGAATTGTTACTCAGGGACACAGAATCATTACTCAGGGACACAGAATCGTTACTCAGGGACACAGAATCGTTACTCAGGGACACAGAATTGTTACTCAGGGACAGACACAGAATTGTTACTTAGGGACACAGAATTGTTACTCAGGGACACAGAATTGTTACTGAGGGACACAGAATCGTTACTCAGGGACACAGAATTGTTACTCATGGACACAGAATTGTTACTCAGGGACAGACACAGAATTGTTACTCAGGGACAGACACAGAATTGTTACTCAGGGACACAGAATTGTTACTCAGGGACACATAATTGTTACTCAGGGACACAGAATTGTTACTGAGGGACACAGAATTGTTACTCAGGGACACAGAATTGTTACTCAGGGACACAGAATTGTTACTGAGGGACACAGAATCGTTACTCAGGGACACAGAATTGTTACTCAGGGACAGACACAGAATTGTTACTCAGGGACACAGAATTGTTACTCAGGGACACAGAATTGTTACTCAGGGACACAGAATCGTTACTGAGGGACACAGAATCGTTACTCAGGGACACAGAATCGTTACTCAGGGACACAGAATCGTTACTCAGGGACACAGAATCGTTACTCAGGGACACAGAATTGTTACTCAGGGACACAGAATTGTTACTGAGGGACACAGAATCGTTACTCAGGGACACAGAATCGTTACTCAGGGACACAGAATTGTTACTGAGGGACACAGAATTGTTACTGAGGGACACAGAATCGTTACTGAGGGACACAGAATCGTTACTCAGGGACAGACACATAATTGTTACTCAGGGACACAGAATTGTTACTCAGGGACACAGAATCGTTACTCAGGGACACAGAATCGTTACTCAGGGACACAGAATCGTTGAATTAAAGAGTATGTCAGACAACACGCAGAGGAGTGGCAGAGGAGGCAATGTTTCAGGAGCGAGCAGACGTGGCAGCAGAGGAAGGGGTCGAGGCAGCACTAGTCGCAGCCAGAGGCCAGTGCTCCCGGTGTCATCCAGCGGTCGTGTCTCCACCGACAACCCTGCCGTCATCGATTGGTTGGCTCGGTCGTCTTCCTCTTCCCAGGTCACCTCTGACACCTACAGCTAATGGTCGGTGGGTACGTCAGACACAACCGTTAGTTGGCATGGCCCGGGAGCAAGCCCACTGAAATCACGTGTCCTCTACCTGCCCCTGTCCTTTGGTGTTCCCTCACCAAGCGAAGTATCGCATGCTGTGGGCTCAGCCCCACTGTACAGTGAGGAAGAGCTAACAGAGGGCGGTCAGGAACGGGGGGAGACATCCGCCTCTTCCGCAGCCAGGCGAAGAAGTACTGGCGAGGAGAGTGGCTCGGTAGCCGGTCTAGAGACAGGTCTGTCTCCTGACCCACACGCAGCCGAGGGGGCTAGTAGTGAGGCGGAGACCCTAATTGATGATGATGAGGCTGATCGCACTTGGCAGCCTCGTCGTCATCTGCCAGGCCCGTAATCTGTCATGGGCCCCGGTACCGACTCCTCATGCTGCTGCCAGGCCCGTAATCTGTCATAGGCCCCTGTACCGCCTCCTCATGCTGCTGCCAGGTCCAGAGTGTGTCATGGGTCCCTGTACGGCCTCCCATTGCTGCTGTCTCCATCGCCACACTCTGCCATGTGCCACTTTCAGGTCTCCTCACACTGCTGGTGGGTTCCATTTTGTCATAGGGTGCTGGCAGATTACGGGCCTCCCATTGCTGCTGCCAGGCCCGTAATCTGCCATGGACCCCCGTACCGACTCCTCATGCTGCTGCCAGGCCCGTAATCTGTCATGGGCCCCTGTACCGCCTCCTCATGCTGCTGCCAGGTCCAGAGTGTGTCATGGGTCCCTGTACGGCCTCCCATTGCTGCTGTCTCCATCGCCACACTCTGCCATGTGCCACTTTCAGGTCTCCTCACACTGCTGGTGGGTTCCATTTTGTCATAGGGTGCTGGCAGATTACGGGCCTCCCATTGCTGCTGCCAGGCCCGTAATCTGCCATGGGCTCCCGTACCGACTCCTCATGCTGCTGCCAGGCCCGTAATCTGTCATGGGCCCCTGTACCGCCTCCTCATGCTGCTGCCAGGTCCAGAGTGTGTCATGGGTCCCTGTACGGCCTCCCATTGCTGCTGTCTCCATCGCCACACTCTGCCATGTGCCACTTTCAGGTCTCCTCACACTGCTGGTGGGTTCCATTTTGTCATAGGGTGCTGGCAGATTACGGGCTTCCCATTGCTGCTGCCAGGCCCGTAATCTGCCATGGGCCCCCATACCGACTCCTCATGCTGTGACGTTGCAACAAGGTGGAATTCAACCCTACATATGTTAGACCGCCTTTACGAACAGCGAAAGGCCATCACCGATTTCCTGATGTTACAAGCGGATAAAGGTACTCCCCTGTGTAACTTAGATGTCAGCCATTGGCAGCTCATGCGTGACACCTGCCGCTTGCTCAGGCCCTTTGAGGAGGCCACGCTATTCGTGAGTCGGCAGGACTATGGGATGAACGACGTCATTCCTCTGTTGCACGTCCTGGAACAAATGCTGTTAACAATGGCTGGTCAGGGTGCGGTAGACGTGGCGCACAGATCTCAACGCCACATGACCCCTGTGGGGGCAGGACAGGAAGAAGAGGAGGAGGTAGAGGAGGACATTGGTGCTCAGGAATTATTGAGTGAAATGGGTGGTTTTTCCACTCAGCGGACAGGAGTGGAGGAGCAGGAGCATCTGGTAGAGGAGGAGGAGGAGACAGAGGACCCAGACGCACCGTGGCAGTATGCTGTGGAGATGGAGGCAGGGAGTCCCTCGCATTCCTTGGCACAAATGGCCCATAGCATGCTCGGTTGCTTGCGTAGCGACAGCCGAATAATAACCATCAGACAGAGGGATGACTTTTGGCTGTCCACCTTGTTGGACCCTCGCTACCGTTCAAAAATGGTGGCCTTTTTCACACCTGCTGAGAGGGAGGCCAAAATAACGTACTATAAATACCACCTATGTAGTCAGTTGGTCTCTGCCTTTCTGCGCCAACATCCATCCTCAGACACTGTGGGCCCTGTGCACTCGCGTTCCGCTGCCATGGCAGCAGGGGAGGGATGGGGTGGTAGGAGCAGTGGCAGCTCCACCAGCAGCGGCTGCCTCAGTCTGCAGTCGATGATGAGTAGCTTTCTTCACCAGCGCAGTGAGAAAACTACTAACCAGCCGCAGCAGCAGCAGCATCAGGTGGACCTGGAGCAGGACCTCAAACAACAGGCTTGGGCCTACTTGGACAGCACCCTGCCAACCGAGGTAGACAATTCCCTTGACTACTGGGCAACGAAACTTGACCTTTGGCCCCAACTAGCTGAATTTGCCCTTGAAAGGCTGTCATGCCCGGCCAGTAGCGTGGCATCGGAGCGCGTGTTTAGTGCGGCAGGAGGTATTGTAACTCCGCGGAGGACACGACTGTCCACCCAAAGTGTGGAGAGACTCACGTTTGTGAAAATGAATCAGGCGTGGATTAGTCTGGATTTCAAACCACCAGTTCCTGACACAACTGACTAAATCCGCCATGAATCATGCCCCAAACATGTTATTATTTTTAACATAGGCCTCTGTATGGCCTTCAATTTAAGCTGCTTACGCTTCGCCATTCTGCCATGGGCCCCTGTACCGCCTCCTCTTGCTGCTGCCAGGTCCAGAGTGTGTCATGGGTCCCTGTACGGCCTCCCATTGCTGCTGTCTCCATCGCCACACTCTGCCATGTGCCACTTTCAGGTCTCCTCACACTGCTGGTGGGTTCCATTTTGTCATAGGGTGCTGGCAGATTACGGGCCTCCCACTGCTGCTGCCAGGCCCGTAATCTGCCATGGGCCCCCGTACCGACTCCTCATGCTGCTGCCAGGCCCGTAATCTGTCATGGGCCCCTGTACCGCCTCCTTATGCTGCTGCCAGGTCCAGAGTGTGTCATGGGCCCCCGTACCGACTCCTCATGCTGCTGCCAGGCCCGTAATCTGTCATGGACCCCTGTACCGCCTCCTCATGCTGCTGCCAGGTCCAGAGTGTGTCATGGGTCCCTGTACGGCCTCCCATTGCTGCTGTCTCCATCGCCACACTCTGCCATGTGCCACTTTCAGGTCTCCTCACACTGCTGGTGGGTTCCATTTTGTCATAGGGTGCTGGCAGATTACGGGCCTCCCATTGCTGCTGCCAGGCCCGTAATCTGCCATGGGCCCTGTACCGCCTCCTCATGCTGCTGCCAGGTCCAGAGTGTGTCATGGGTCCCTGTACGGCCTCCCATTGCTGCTGCCAGGCCCCTAATCTGCCATGGGCCCCCGTACCGACTCCTCATGCTGCTGCCAGGCCTGTAATCTGTCATGGGCCCCTGTACCGCCTCCTCATGCTGCTGCCAGGTCCAGAGTGTGTCATGGGTCCCTGTATGGCATCTCATTGCTGCTGTCTCCATCGCCACACTCTGCCATGTGCCACTTTCAGGTCTCCTCACACTGCTGGTGGGTTCCATTTTGTCATAGGGTGCTGTATGGCCTCCCATTGCTGCTGCCAGGCCCGTAATCTGCCATGGGCCCCCGTACCGACTCCTCATGCTGCTGCCAGGCCCGTAATCTGTCATGGGCCCCTGTACCGCCTCCTCATGCTGCTGCCAGGTCCAGAGTGTGTCATGGGTCCCTGTACGGCCTCCCATTGCTGCTGTCTCCATCGCCACACTCTGCCATGTGCCACTTTCAGGTCTCCTCACACTGCTGGTGGGTTCCATTTTGTCATAGGGTACTGGCAGATTACGGGCCTCCCATTGCTGCTGCCAGGCCCGTAATCTGCCATGGGCCCCCGTACCAACTCCTCATGCTGCTGCCAGGCCCGTAATCTGTCATGGGCCCCTGTACCGCCTCCTCATGCTGCTGCCAGGTCCAGAGTGTGTCATGGGTCCCTGTACGGCCTCCCATTGCTGCTGCCAGGCCCCTAATCTGCCATGGGCCCCCGTACCGACTCCTCATGCTGCTGCCAGGCCTGTAATCTGTCATGGGCCCCTGTACCGCCTCCTCATGCTGCTGCCAGGTCCAGAGTGTGTCATGGGTCCCTGTATGGCCTCTCATTGCTGCTGTCTCCATCGCCACACTCTGCCATGTGCCACTTTCAGGTCTCCTCACACTGCTGGTGGGTTCCATTTTGTCATAGGGTGCTGTATGGCCTCCCATTGCTGCTGCCAGGCCCGTAATCTGCCATGGGCCCCCGTACCGACTCCTCATGCTGCTGCCAGGCCCGTAATCTGTCATGGGCCCCTGTACCGCCTCCTCATGCTGCTGCCAGGTCCAGAGTGTGTCATGGGTCCCTGTACGGCCTCCCATTGCTGCTGTCTCCATCGCCACACTCTGCCATGTGCCACTTTCAGGTCTCCTCACACTGCTGGTGGGTTCCATTTTGTCATAGGGTGCTGGCAGATTACGGGCCTCCCATTGCTGCTGCCAGGCCCGTAATCTGCCATGGGCCCCCGTACCGACTCCTCATGCTGCTGCCAGGCCCGTAATCTGTCATGGGCCCCTGTACCGCCTCCTCATGCTGCTGCCAGGTCCAGAGTGTGTCATGGGTCCCTGTACGGCCTCCCATTGCTGCTGTCTCCATCGCCACACTCTGCCATGTGCCACTTTCAGGTCTCCTCACACTGCTGGTGGGTTCCATTTTGTCATAGGGTGCTGGCAGATTACGGGCCTCCCATTGCTGCTGCCAGGCCCGTAATCTGCCATGGGCCCTGTACCGCCTCCTCATGCTGCTGCCAGGTCCAGAGTGTGTCATGGGTCCCTGTACGGCCTCCCATTGCTGCTGCCAGGCCCCTAATCTGCCATGGGCCCCCGTACCGACTCCTCATGCTGCTGCCAGGCCTGTAATCTGTCATGGGCCCCTGTACCGCCTCCTCATGCTGCTGCCAGGTCCAGAGTGTGTCATGGGTCCCTGTATGGCATCTCATTGCTGCTGTCTCCATCGCCACACTCTGCCATGTGCCACTTTCAGGTCTCCTCACACTGCTGGTGGGTTCCATTTTGTCATAGGGTGCTGTATGGCCTCCCATTGCTGCTGCCAGGCCCGTAATCTGCCATGGGCCCCCGTACCGACTCCTCATGCTGCTGCCAGGCCCGTAATCTGTCATGGGCCCCTGTACCGCCTCCTCATGCTGCTGCCAGGTCCAGAGTGTGTCATGGGTCCCTGTACGGCCTCCCATTGCTGCTGTCTCCATCGCCACACTCTGCCATGTGCCACTTTCAGGTCTCCTCACACTGCTGGTGGGTTCCATTTTGTCATAGGGTACTGGCAGATTACGGGCCTCCCATTGCTGCTGCCAGGCCCGTAATCTGCCATGGGCCCCCGTACCAACTCCTCATGCTGCTGCCAGGCCCGTAATCTGTCATGGGCCCCTGTACCGCCTCCTCATGCTGCTGCCAGGTCCAGAGTGTGTCATGGGTCCCTGTACGGCCTCCCATTGCTGCTGCCAGGCCCCTAATCTGCCATGGGCCCCCGTACCGACTCCTCATGCTGCTGCCAGGCCTGTAATCTGTCATGGGCCCCTGTACCGCCTCCTCATGCTGCTGCCAGGTCCAGAGTGTGTCATGGGTCCCTGTATGGCCTCTCATTGCTGCTGTCTCCATCGCCACACTCTGCCATGTGCCACTTTCAGGTCTCCTCACACTGCTGGTGGGTTCCATTTTGTCATAGGGTGCTGTATGGCCTCCCATTGCTGCTGCCAGGCCCGTAATCTGCCATGGGCCCCCGTACCGACTCCTCATGCTGCTGCCAGGCCCGTAATCTGTCATGGGCCCCTGTACCGCCTCCTCATGCTGCTGCCAGGTCCAGAGTGTGTCATGGGTCCCTGTACGGCCTCCCATTGCTGCTGTCTCCATCGCCACACTCTGCCATGTGCCACTTTCAGGTCTCCTCACACTGCTGGTGGGTTCCATTTTGTCATAGGGTGCTGGCAGATTACGGGCCTCCCATTGCTGCTGCCAGGCCCGTAATCTGCCATGGGCCCCCGTACCGACTCCTCATGCTGCTGCCAGGCCCGTAATCTGTCATGGGCCCCTGTACCGCCTCCTCATGCTGCTGCCAGGTCCAGAGTGTGTCATGGGTCCCTGTACGGCCTCCCATTGCTGCTGTCTCCATCGCCACACTCTGCCATGTGCCACTTTCAGGTCTCCTCACACTGCTGGTGGGTTCCATTTTTTCATAGGGTGCTGTATGGCCTCCCATTGCTGCTGCCTCCACCACCACACTGTGGCTCCACACTCTGGTTTTGGCCCCGTGACTGCCCAAATGAGTGAAGTGTGCGGTGATTCTAAGATCGACGGCACTCATCTGCATGTAATACTGACTGACAGTATTATTTCTCTTCCCCAGCAGACTCCAAGGGCATTTAAATTAAAGGTACAGTGTTCTGCACTAATATAAAGGCTCTCTGAAGCCTAGAAACACCCTTTTTATAAGTTAAATTCGCAGCAAATATATTCGACTCGAATCGAATTTATTCCGCGAATTCGCCGAATCAGCCGAATCGAATTTTTTAATAATTCGCTCATCTCTAGTTATATCCCACCTTCATTACTGCAACTCACTCCTCACTGACCTACCTTTACACAGGCTATCCCCCCTTCGGTCTATTATAAGTGTTGCTGCTAGACTCTTACACCTTATCAACCGATCAGCAACTGCTGCCCCTCTCTGCCAATCCCTTTACTGGCTTCCACTAACCCAATGTATAAATTTCAAAATACGAACCACAACATACAAAGTCATCCACAACACTGCTACATCCCCAACCTCATCCACAGATATTGTCTAAACTCGCTCCACTCCTCCCAAGACATCTTGCTCTCTAGCTCCCTCATCACCTCTTCCTTCGCTCACCTTCAAGACATCTCCACAGCCTCTACTATCCTCTAGACCTCCCTACCCCAGTATGTCCGGTCAGTCCCCACCCTGTCTGCCTTTAGGTGATCTTTGAAAACTCACTTATTCAGGGAAGCCTACCCCACCTCCACCTAAAAACTGTACTTGAGCCACCTCCATCAGATCATCCCCTGCAGCTATCACCTTTTGTACCACCTCCCCCTTCCCTTAGATTGTAAGCTCCATGAGCAGGGACCTCCTATTCCTTCTGTACTGAAATGTATTGTAATTGTACTGTCTCCCTGTCAAGGTCCTACCTTTTCCTGAGGTTATGTTACTCCATGTGCTGGCGTCCATCTTGGATTCTGCTGTGCATGATGGGAATCCTTTTATGCCTTCAGGTTTCTGTGGTCCATCCCCCAGAGGGGTGTGGCTGATGACATATAAGCCTGTGGCCCGCACATGCTCTTTGCACTTGTGTCTTGTGTCTTTGTGTTGCTATTACTCTGTTCTGACTCTCGTGACTCTCCTGGTATCTGATTCGGCTTGTGACTTGACTATTCTTTGTATTCTCCTTTGATCTGACCCTCTGTTGCTGAACCCGGCTCGTGACCTGTGATTCTCGTCTGCTGTCCTGTACTGTTTTGTCCTGTTGTTGTTGACCCCGGCTTGTCTGACTACTCTTTTGTCTCTTCCACCAGCTACACGCCATTGGCGGCGGCCATTACCGCAGCTGAGGTGTCTCTGGGGCCGCGACCTGGTTCCTGGCTGCGTCAAGTCCATCCCCACCATCAGGGGCCCTGGTGAAGGGCAGCCTGGGACTTCGACTCCGCGCCCTGAGGGACTTCGGTCTGTGGGTGGTGGTTGTCGTCAGCCAGTGCGTTACATTGTTAGGCCTGCCTGTCCGTTCCTCAGCTCCTGCCCTGACACTCCCTTTATATTGTGAAACGCTGCGCAAACTGTTGGCGCTATATAAATCCTGTTTATTATTATTAATAAAAATAATAATAATAATAAGTTCTTAGGTTGACAGCAGTAATATTTAATTTGCATTATTGGCTGTTCAACAACTTGAATGCCAATTTTGCTGTTAGAGTTATTATTACTTCAGTTCAGTTCAGGGCTAATGCTTGCACTGAAGGGGTCATTCTGTTATTCTTTTATGTTGCTATATGCTTTATTATTTTAGTATATTGCTCAGTAACGTGTGCCAGGAGCTCTCAGCCTTGTAGGATGCATTCGACATGTGTCATTGACCTTTACCTGACACTATAATCCGAATTGCTCATTTTTGACAATTAAGGGCTGACAATATTGCCACTCCATTCCCAGAAGGTATTAGTATTCTTTTCAAGATTTGTGACTTTCTAATGTTTGATCCATAATAAAGTTTTGTATATTTTTTACCTCTAGCTATTCTGCTTAGTTATTGCCTACTTTCCACAGCCTGTTCTCCACAGCTGTTACCCTTTTTCAGTGTCCAGATCCACTTGCTCAATGGACAGTGCAGAACAGACACAGAGCTGATCGCTCTCCTCAGTGGGCGGCCGGATGAAAACGAACCACCTGTCCATTTTCATCCAATCCGATCCAACAGAAGGATCCCCATCCGTCCCTTTTTGGTGGATCGGATTGGATGTCGGTGGGTGTAAACGGTTTTGAAGTTTACACCCGCCGCTCCATAGAGAAGAATGGAAGCTCCAATCTTGCCCGTTTTTAATCGGAACATTCGTGTGAAAGAGCCCTAGGTATACGCACCCTCACCAAACCCTAGGTGAGTTAGAGAGCTGGTTTACAACGTATCCCCTTGACTTTGTGGCCTTTTTCTTTATTTTTCTATTATAGCATATTGAATATTACAGTATAGTACATCAGCAGTTGATGTGTGATTCCTCTGATTACAACATAATGTACAAATCAAAGCATGGACATCTACCAAAGAAACACAACTCTTAGCAATAAAGTAAAATGCCATATAAATTTTTTTTTCCAATTTTGGATAGTGGGGTAGAGTGGGGAAGGGTTAGTTCGTCAGATTTTTATTAATGGTTGTGTCCCATAGGGTAGATTTCCCCAGAGATTCAAGACAAATTAAATAGTTTTCAAAGGGTAAGGGGTTGGGGGAAGATTTTTGATGGGTGTCTCTACTGGCAAATTTTCACTCTTCACTAGTTTTAGTGATATCTGTTTACATTTTTCTCCTTTTCTCCAGTGACAATGGTCACAGGTCACAATAGAAAGCTAAATCTCCCCAAAAAGGTCCCAACACTTCCCTACTATATTCAAAGTTAGAAAACAGGCCCTTGCAGTTCATTTTACATTTCAGGGCACTTAAAAACATAAACAATATCAGTAAAATTGCTTTCTCTAATAGTTCATTGGGGATGCGACAGGTCCTATGTGTTATATGTATCAGTAAAATGTGTTTTATTTCCACAGAGTTTTGCAGATCTTGTGATAGCTGTCCAGGATGTTAATGATAATGCCCCAACTTTTACACAGTCTGTATATTCTGTACATCTAACCTTGAGTGAAATGAAAACAGGTGGCCCAGTTCTAGTAGTATCAGCTAAAGATTTAGATATTGGAAAAAATTCACAGATATCTTACAGGTAATGGCGTTTTATATAAAAGGATACATTTAGTTTTATATTAAAAAGATAATGTAATGGTTGTTATTATTATTATACAGTATTTATATAGCACCAAAAAGTTTGCTCAGCGCTGTACATTATAGTGGGATACAGTACATGAGACAATACAGTAACAATACAATACACGTGGGGTTTTAGGGCCCTGCTCCTTGGAGCTTACAATCTAGGAGGGAGGGGATAGTGGTACATGGGGGATGGAGTGGTAGGAGTAGTGGAGGAGATTGGCAGTTAGGTGAGGGCAGGGTAGGCTTCCCTGAAGAGATGGGTTTTTAGGGTGCGCCTAAAGGTGAGGAGGGTGACAGTCTGATGGATTGGGGTAGTGAGTGCAAGAGGATGGGGGAAGACCTGGGGAAGTCCTGGAGTCGGGCATGGGAGGAGGAGACCAGGGAGCTAGAGAGTAAGAGGTCTTGTGAGGAAAGAGTACGTGTTGGGTGGTATTTGGATATCAGGTTGGTGAGGTAGTTTGGGGCAGTATTATTATTATACAGTATTTATATAGCACTAAAAGGTTTGCTCAGCGCTGTACATTATTAGTGGGGGACAGAACATGAGACAATACAGTAACAAAACAAAACACAAGGGATTCAAGGGCCCTGCTCATTCGTGCTTACAATCTAGGAATTATTATTATTAGTATTATGAATACAGTTGTGTCCAAAATTATTCAACCCCCACTGAAATTGAGTGTTTTGGCCAGTTTGACATTGCTTTTGATCATTCAGTCATCTTGCTTACATTTACATTAAAGAGGCACTTGTAGGTCAGACAAATATAACATAACAGTTATAATGAAATAACCACAAATGTCTTTTCTGTGCTCACAGCATTATCAGTTTTATTCAACCCCCAAGTGACATTCAATCTTAGTACTTAGTACAGCATCCTTTTACAGTTATAACAGCTTTTAAACGTGAAGCATAGCTTGACACAAGTGTCTTGCAGCGATCTACGGGTATCTTCGCCCATTCTTCATGGGCAAAGGCCTCCAGTTCAGTCACATTCTTAGGCTTGCGCACTGCAACTGCTTTCTTTAAGTCCCACCAGAGGTTCTCAATCGGATTTAAGTCTGGTGACTGCGATGGCCACTCCAAAATGTTCCAGCCTTTCCTCTGCAACCATGCTCTAGTGGACTTGGAGGTATGCTTGGGATCATTGTCCTGTTGAAAGGTCCAACGTCTCCCAAGCCTCAGGTGTGTGACGGACTGCATCACGTTTCCATCCAATATCTCCTGGTACTGAAGAGAATTCATGGTACCTTGCACACGCTGAAGCTTCCCTGTACCTGCAGAAGCAAAACAGCCCCAAAGCATGATTGACCCTCCACCATGCTTCACAGTAGGCAAGGTGTTCTTTTCATCATAGGCCTTGTTCTTCCTCCTCCAAACATAGCGTTGATCCATGGGCCCAAACAGTTCTAATTTTGTTTCATCAGTCCACAGAACACTATCCCACAACTTTTGTGGTTTGTCCACATGGCTTTTGGCATACTGCAGTCGACTCTTCTTATTCTTTGGAGACAGCAAGGGGGTACGCCTGGGAGTTCTGGCACGGAGGCCTTCATTACGCAGTGTGCGTCTTATTGTCTGGGCTGAAACTTCTGTACCCACATCTGACAAATCTTTTCTCAGTTCCTCAGCAGTCACACGGGGACTTCTCTCCACTCTACGCTTCAGGTAGCGCACAGCAGTCGAAGTCAGCATCTTCTTTCTGCCACGACCAGGTAGCGTTTCAACAGTGCCCTTTGCCTTGAATTTGCGAATGATGCTTCCTAAGGTGTCTCTTGGTATGTTTAACATCTTTGCAATCTTCTTATAGCCATTGCCCTTCCTGTGAAGAGAAATCACCTCTTCTCTTGTCTTCCTGGACCATTCTCTTGCCTTCACCATGTTTGTAACCACACCAGTAAATGTCTAGAAGGAGCTGAGTATCACAGTCATTTTAAAGCTGCCTAATTGGTGCTTATTATGCTTGATTGCTGCTCGGTGACATCCACAGGTGTTTTCAATACCTGATGGAAAGCACCTGTATGAACCTCTGTTCTTCAGAGTGGTAGTCTTTAAGGGGTTGAATAATTGTGGCAATGAAGAAACCACATAAGAACCATTTACTACTGTATTACATAAACAATTGATGTCATTTTAGTTGCATTTGGGTAGTTACAACGTCCTTGTAGGATTTGATTCTGAATACAATTCCAAATGTACACTATAGTCCCTAAACCCCTTTACAGCATTGGGGGTTGAATAATTTTGGACACAACTGTAGCTTTATTACGTCAATGTTAGTAGTTTGAATTTTATGCGTTGGGCAATCGGAAGCCAGTGGAGGGCATGACAGAGGGGGGTGGCGGATACGGAGCGGTTGGTAAGGTGGATGAATCTGGCCGCTGAGTTCAGGATAGACTGAAGCGGGGATAGTCTGTGAAGAGGTAAGCCGGTGAGGAGGGAGTTGCAGTAGTCAAGTTGTGAGATAATAAGGGAGTGAATGAGTTGTTTTGTAGTGTCAGGGGTTAGGAACGAGCGTATTTTGGAGATGTTGCGGAGGTGGAGCCTGCATGAATTTGCCAGCGATTCGACATGGGGCTGGAAGGACAGATTGGAGTCTAGAATGACACCTAGGACTTTGGCTTGCGGGGTGGGACTGATGATGGCGTTATTGGTCACGATGGAGAGGTTGGGGGGGCGCAGACTGGGGGGAAAACTAGGAGCTCAGTTTTGGAAAGGTTTAGTTTGAGGAAGTGGAGTGACATCCAGTCTGATATGTCGTTCAGTAGGCGGGTGATTCAGGCGGTGACTGAAGGGATGAGGCGAGGGGTAGAGAGGTAGATTTGCGTGTCATCGGCGTAGAGGTGGTAGTTGAAGCTGTGGGAGTGTATCAGTTGGCCAAGGGAGGAGGTGTAGATGGAGAAGGGGCCCGAGGACAGAGCCTTGGGGGACCCCAACAGAGAGGGGGAGAGAGGGGGAGGTGGCAGTGTTATAGGTAACACTGAAGGAGTGCTGGGATAGATAGGAGGAGAGCCAGGAGAGAGCGGAGTCTCTGAGGCCAAGGGAGTATAGTTTTTTAAGAAGGAGGGCGTGGTCAACTGTGTCGAAGACTGTGGAAAGGTCGAGGAGTAGGAGCACTGAGTAGTGGCCATTAGCTGTGGCGGTTAGCAGGTCATTGGTGAGTTTGAGTAGGGCGGTTTCGGTGGAGTTTAGGGGACGGAAGGCAGACTGTAGGGGATCAAGGAGGTTGTTGTCGTTGAGGTGGGAGCTTAGGCGATTATAGGCTAAGCGCTCGAGGAGTTTGGATGTAAATAGCAGCAGGTAGATGGGTCTAAGGTCGTTCAGGTCGGTGGGGTCCAGGGAGAGTTTTTTGAGTATGGGAGTGATGTGCGCATGCTTTAGGGGGGAGCGGAATGTACTAGTAGAAGGGGAGGGATTGAAGATGTGAGTGAGGGAGAGTAGGATGGGGGAGGAGGGTGACCGTAGGAGTTGTGTGGGGACAGGGTCAAGGGGGCAGGTGGTGAGGTGGGCTTCGGAGAAGACCTTAGTGACCTCTTCAGTGGTAGCAAGGTCGAAGGAGTGGAGTGTTGGGGGGGGTTTTACTGTGCGGGATGTTAGGTGGGATGGGGGTCTGGGTGGTTGCGAGGTCAGTGGAGGGGAGTGTTGAGGGTGTTATCATGGGAGGGAGGCTAGGTGGGGTGGAGGTCTGAGCATTGGCGATGTCCCTACGAATTGCGTTGATCTTGTTTTGGAAGTGGTTGGCAATCTCATGGGCGGTGAGTGAGGTACTGGGTGGAGGTGGGGGGGGGGGGGTAGAGTCGGGAGTTAAAGGTATAGAAGAGCCGGCAAGGACTAGAGGAGAGGGTATTGATGAGGGTTACAAAGTAGGCTTGTTTGGCAGCATGGAGGGAGGAGGTCTCCCTCCAGGAGATTTGTATAAGGTGAACGCTTGTTGGGATCTGGTTTTGTGCCATAATCGCTCCAGCGCACGACTGCGTTGTTTAAGATTTTTGGTGTGGTCGTTCTGCCAGGTTTGAAGCAGTCGGGATCTAATGCTACATGTTAGGGGTGCTAAGGAGTCTACGGCGGCTGACAGCGAGTTGTTATAAGCAGTAGTGGCCAGGTCAGGGCAGGACAGTGGAAGGATACTGTCGTAAAGTTGGTCAGCTGCAGAGTGGAGAGGGGCAGGGTTCAGGTTGAGGAGGTTCCGGCTGGTGATGGTTTGACATTTGAGGGGGAGGTGTTTGAGGACGGGGAGATGGAGAATGTAATGAGGTTGTGGTCAGAGAGAGGGAAAGGGGTGTTTGTGAGGTTGTGGGGGGGTGCAGAGATGAGAGAAAGCAAGGTCCAGGGTGTTCCCGTCGGAGTGGGTGGAGGACTGTGTACACTGTGTGAGTGCAAAAGAAGAGGTTAGGTGGAGGAGTTGGGATGTAGCCGGGTTATTGACGTTGATGGGGATATTGAAGTCTCCAAGGATGATGGTGGGTAGCTCTGAGGAGAGGAACGAGGGTAACCAGGTGGAGATTAAAATATTAATTATCTTCAGCACACAGTTAAAGATTCGTTTTGTGTACAGTGATGAGGTGTTAGAACCACTGTTGGACTTTTATTGCTAAGATTAGAAAAGGTCAGCACACCAAATGTACACTTTACTATATCAGTATACACCAGATGTAATGTATAAAGCCTGAAGAAGGGATCTTAGTTTTCCAAAAAGTGTGCATCTTTAATAAACCAAGTTAGCCAATAAAGGGTGTCACATAAGTTGATAAGCTGGTCATAGATTTTTTTTGATCAGTAAGATGGCTGGTTGAAAAAAAATTAACTGATTTCCCTGTCCAAACAAGCAAGGTGGAAGAAGTGAGCTGAGCAGGAATAACCATACATGGATCAAAATTTGCCTGGTTCCTTTTGAAACAGCTGGATTTTGATCCATCTGTGGTCATCTTTAAAACCTAAACTTTTAAATTAATTGATGGTTAACATAGTCAAATACTCTACTACTGATATGGGGCTTCAGTAAAGTGTTACCTGGATTTCAAGTTGGCTTGCTGGCTTTTTCTATACTTGACTTTTTTTTACAGCACCATGGTCTGGTTGTGCACTCACCCTCTCGCATGAGAAACCTATGAGAGGTCTGCGTGGTATGATATTAGATATAAGATTTTTATTGCTCTCTGTGCCCCCTCTACTTGTCCTGGATACATTTGAACAAAAAGTGATGTAAAATCCAAAGTGTTACAGTTGTCAAGTTGGTGTTCTGGCTTTTCTATACTTGAGTTTTTTTTTACAGTACCATGGTCTGGTTGTGCACTCACCCTCTCACATGGGAAACCTATGGGAGGTGTGTGTGTTATGATATTAGATATAGAAAGATTTGTATTGATCTCTGTGCCCCCCCCTCTACTGACAGAAGGTGATGTAAAATCCAAATTGTTACAGTTGTCACTGTAACAGAAGGTGAAGGAATATTGACCAATGGGGACAACTAGTCTGGTGCTGTCATGGTCTGGAGTCAGGCTTGTGGCTGTAGCAGTTGAGAGATTCCCGAGTAGTCGGCTGGATTAATACACAAGCAAACCCACTTACCAAATGATGCAAGTCTTGAGGTCTAGTGAAGATGGGTTTCGCTGCATGCTAATACCGGGTTGTAGTTCTTAGGATTGCCCAGCAGGAAGAGAGCAAGTGGAGTTCAGATAGTGGATGAAACAAATAATGAACAAGCAAAAGCATAGTCTATAAAAAAGCCAAACGGTCAGTAACGAGTAGTAGCTGGATGGGATTAGACAAAGCATAGTCGATGAATGAGCCAAGGGTCAATAGTGAGTTGTAGTAAAGATAAGGACAGCCAGGGGTGGACTGACCATTTGGAAACTTGGGCGCTGCCCGAGGGCCTGGGGTCAGTAGGGGGCCCCATGAGATGCCCCTGGTACCTTTTTCATAGGCTTTTTGAGTTTGGGCAAGGACACAAGGGCCCTATGATGCCCTATTGCCTGGGGATCCCATGAGTTGTCAGTCCGCTCCTGAGGACAGCTGCAGGTGCGCAAAGGAGCAAGATATCAGCTGGAGAGAGCACAATAATCTGACAAACAGCAAGTGCAGAGACATGGCTTAAATCAGGAAGTTAATGGGAGGAGCAAAGTGTTTAAGGTTCTCCAGAAGCAAGACAAGGCAAGGTTTTCCAAGGACTCCCACCAGACACTGCAGTGGTCCCAGGTTCAGATCTGGACCCTGACAGATGACAACTGTCTAGGAGAGTATTTTCTCTCACTTTGGAGAGATGTGCACTTACTTTCTGTTGTGTCTGTGGGACAGGAAGTAAAACCACTCTCTCTCTGCTATGAGACAAAAGGAGCATGAGGTGAGGTTCTAATCCTCCCCCATTCTACTCAAAAGGGTAGTAAAAAGTATAGTCTTCCTTTTTAATATGACCAGACACGTTCAAGCAATGTTCCAAAATGTATAAATTAATTTTTAATTCATGAATCTCTTTCTTAAATGATGCTACAATATTTACAGGTTTGCAAAACCCTATCATGGATTTACTATAGATGAACAAAGTGGAGTAATCTCTCGAACAAGTAATATACCTGCTGTTTGTATGGAAAGTAGCAACCCGCTATTTGTCATTGCTACTGATCACGGAGTTCCAATGCTATCTTCTAACGGTAAGTAACCAAATGGTCTATTTGCAATAATTTTTCCTGAAGGATTCCTGCTTGTATCCAATAGTCTTTTGACAAATGTCTGTTTTGAGTTCCAAACCACAGCAATGTTTGCCCCATATTTGTGTGCCGCTATATAGCTGTAGCCCTGTTTTGGGGGGGGTTATGTGAAATGGCCCACACCAAACAAGCTATGGCGCTAACCTGTATATGAGTAGGCAATCCTGACCCTTCGCTATATGGAAGAGGGGGTTGTAATAATACAAATGGCAGTGCCCCCACCTAGAATAGGGATCCTGCAATTGAGGAGACTCACCCCTTTCTAGGAATGTAACATGTAGACAACTTAAAGTAGCTATACATAGCAGTATTAATGCACCCAGCTTATATTTCTAACATGAAAACATGTCACCACACCTGTATGAGATTAATGCAAAGTTTATATAAAGCAGCCACATAAAACAGGATGCATAAGAATAACATTCAGGAATTACAATTTACCATAAATTGGGAGGTTGCAATTATACCCGGGTATATGTGCATGTAGTATACAGAATACCTCCAACCATGGGTTATAGCGCAGTCCGGTTGCACGCTTCCACTTTAGATGCTGTGATGGCGTCCAAGTAACATGCGGATGATTGCACGGCTTGTCTGAAGATCAGCGATGCATCACCTAAAAGGATAAAATGCCCTATCTATCCTTACTCTTAGTCCCTATCCCTAAACTGGGCTGTCACTGCAACCGGGCCTCTATCTGTCTAAGTGGCCGTCGGATGCCTAACCTACCTCTAGCCTAATCTATCCAATGCTCCCTATGCTAATCCTAGCTAAAAGGAGCTCCAGACCAATAAGGATGCTATAGCTTTAAGCAAAAGGCTGCAAAGATACACTGCAATTAACAGAAAGTTCACCTGACAGTCTTATGCAGGTGAAAACACGGATCTATCTATCTATATAGACAACTATAAGGATTCTGCAGTGTGTAAATAGAATAATGATAATGAACCACAACTCTCTCCTACAGAGATATTAGGTTTCCTATACAGAAGTTGAAATATAACAGAGGCAGACCTAATCTGCTTCAGTAACAACTAGATAGATAACAGCCTTGTTAATCTGGATCATTACTCACAGAATCCCCATACAGTTCTCCCCAGATACATAGCACATGGCAGGCTGGAACCCTCTGCCTCATACTTCCTTGAAAAACAAACTATATAACATCCTGGGGTTTCTTGACCTCCTTGTAGGGGCAGGAAGCACACCTAGGGACTTGTCTGTAATGGGACCTTTATGGTAGTGGCTGTATATGAACATAAACAAACCACAACTAGTGTATAAAATAACAGTTCCCTACATAGCCATTGTTTTGTTTTTTTTTGCTGTTTCAGCACAATGCTCTTAGCTCTCCCCTTGCTCCACCACTCACTCTGCCCCAGTCTTAGACTCACTTGGAGGGATTAACAAAGATTGGTGCATGGACAAATTTATGTGTTCATTTCTTATGAACACTTATTAGAGTTGTATGTGCCAAATAAATAAAAGTGTTGCACTACAATTTGTTTTTGTTTGTTGCATGATAGTGGTGCAATGTCTGTTCATTCACATCTACATCTCCTCTCCCTCCAGTAGTACTGTTCATCGCTTTCTCCCACTACCCCTCCCATTACAGTATTTATGTCACTGTGTTAATGGTGTACATTTTATACATTTTTAAATATAGAACATTGGTACAAGTGTTTTCAGACATTAATAGAGACTGCCGAGTATCACATAAGGGCTCATTCACTCGGGTGCACAAAACAGTAAACCCCCACAGAGGGCCATGTTTATCTACCTAGGAGATACAAGTGGTCCAGCAGCTACATGCAATCGGCCTGTAAATTTCAATGACATGCTAATGGTTAAATGGATCTTTACTGGTCTTCACACATAACCCTGAGTACACCTCCATGAAGGACTGATGCACATCTCTGAATGCAGAAAGACCTCATTCAGAGACAAGATTTGGTCCCACACAGATGAACAGACCAGTTGCACATGGCTGTGTAAGGGTGTGGGGCGTGGATAAATACTGATGTGCAATGTTCAACTGCAATATGCTCTTTGGTTAGTAGATGGCAGCAAAGTACATAAATTGATTTTGCATTGAGGTTTACTAAGACAAAAACTAATGCTTGTTTACCTTATAAAGTTTAATTAATGCTAATTTAGGGGCCGAGTAGGACCCTCAGAAGGGTCATAGTGAACTGAACAAAAACTAATGCTTGTTTACCTTATAAAGTTTAATTAATGCTAATTTAGGGGCTGAATAGGACCCTCAGAAGGTCATAGTGAACTGTAAATGCAGGTTTGAGGCTGCAATTAGGAAATTACTTACTGCATCACAAACTCTCTGGGAAGGGGAGGAGTTCCAGTGGACAGCAGGAAGTGACAGGGAGTCTGTGTCTGGCTGGTGCATGCTGAGGATGTCTGGAGAATCTGTGTGGAGCCTGGAAGAGGATTTACGGCTCACAGTGGAGTCTGGCGATGGCACCTAGGGAAGATTCACCGCAACGAGACCAGGAAACAAGTGACCGTATGGTCAAATTCTGGAGTGGACCAGTGGATCAGGAAAAAGCACCAAGAGCCTGTCAAGAAACTGTAAGTGCGGCTTTGCCGCAGCACATCGCACCACACGTGTTCAGTGACATTTTGGATATACCAGAAAGCTACAAGAGACGTACTCCACTTTCCTTTGGATCACAAATAGTATTGCGCAATACTTAGGGTGCACCCCGACGTTATATCTTGCTCAGGAACATTCAGGCGCAGCCAGGCTGCTTTCTGGACATTGGGGAAAAGGCCGCAAGTACGGGGTTAGTGTTAGATAGTATTATTCTTACTGTATGGTTATTCGCTGTTATCATTCTGTTTATGTATGCTCAACTACTTGTTCACTATAACTGTTCAGTAAACGTAATTGTTGTAAAAGAACCGCTGTCTGTGTGGCATCGTGTACCCTCTGAATCTGTGGGCCCAGCCCTCGGTTTTCCTTCAGCTGCATGGACTAGCTATGTTTCCTGGGTGGATATACGCAACCCTCTTCAAGGGTGTACCAATCTGTGCATTGGTGTGAGTGAGCCCTTAAAGTGATTTGGGACAGTTTGAGCAACAACACTCTCAACTTCAGTAAGGAAACCTTTTAATCTGGTGCACAGTGAATGCACTTATATTTACACTAAAAGTACGACAATCGGTATTTCCCTTTGTCAATTGCCCCTCAATTACTTTGAAAAGTTTCCAGGTATGTTAAAGACAAAAGATTTAAAATAATGTTAATGTTAGTTTTGACATCTAGCTTTTCTAAATTTCCTGTATGTAATTGTTACAGTTGTGTCGGCATTATTAAGAAATACAAAACTTAAAAAAAAAAACCCATAATGCTGCCTTAAGTGAAGAAATACATTAAAGTGGTATTAACCCCAAAAGCAAACATTTGTTATACTGCCGCTTACCAATTCTTAAATGTGATGACTGTTTTAATTTTTTTCTTTCTTCTATTTACACCTGGTGATATAGCCAGTACATTTGTTGTTTTTCAACAAAACAAGCTCTCCTTCAAATATAGCAGTTGCAGGATTGAGACAAACCATTTATCAAAATCTTGCTGTAACTGCTTGTGTGCCTGCAGTGTAAGCTGGAGTTTGACTTCTTTTTGTTAGTGTATCTATATTTAACACTCCCCTCCCCCAGACTGACAATGCTGCTGTCCAAATGTGCTCCCTGTGCTACATTATCCAATGTGGGGGCTGTCTAATCCCGGAGATCTGTTACTGGCCAGATCACCAGGTGAATACAGAGGGAAAAGGCCTAAAAATGAAAACTAATGCAGCCACAACATCTAAGGATTGGTGAGATGCAATATATTACATTTTTGGTTTTGGGTTCAATATTGCTGTCATTCCACAAATCACAGCCAGTTTTCAAACATGGTGTTCTAAATTTATTTTCCAGCTACAGTTTTAGTTACAGTAACAAGAGGATGCACAGGGTTTCTGAATTCCAGCTACAATTTCAGCATTGTTGAAGGGATGCCACCAGGAACTGAAGTTGGGACAGTACAAGCCTATATTGGGTCAGATCTGTTAGTAATGTATTCCCTTGGGACATACACAGAGACTTTTTCCATTACTGACAAAGGGACAATCCTAACACGCATCATGCTGGACCGAGAGGATCAAGACAGTTATAGTGTGATGGTGAAAGCTGTGGATTCAGGGGAACCACCCAGTACTGGAGCTTTTGTGGTAAGGATTATTCCATTTTGCATTAGTTGTTTGCTGTTTAACATCTTACCGACTATGCTATAGCCGAATGACAGCTACAGTGTGGTTGTCCAGTTCTTGGAGGGTATCTATAGATATCCTCCCAGAACCTTGATACCCCCCGCATGCCCTTGTGACGCGCATCGGACATGCTTTGTGATCACAGATTGAGGTAAAGGGCCAATCACAGCGGCCCTTTACTATGTGATCAGCTGTGTCCAATCACAGTTGATCACATTGTAAACAGGATTTGCTGGTTTTTGAACGTTCTCTTCTCACGCTGACAGCGCGTGGGGAGAGGAGACAGGTAAGTGGCATTCTACACAGGGGACATCTACACTGATCATCAGTGCCCTAACTATTGGTGCAGCCCCATCAGTGCTGCCTTTCAGTGGCCATCAGTGATGCCTCACAGTACCCATCAATGCTGCCTATCAGTGCCTATATACAGTTGCAAGAAAAAGTATGTGAACCCCTTGGGATTACGTGGAGTTTTGCATGAATTGGGCATAAAATGTGCTCTGAATGTCATCTAAGTCACAACAATAGAAGAACACAGTCTGCTGAACATAATACCACACAAACATTAGATGTTGCCATGGTTTAATTGCACATAACATGTAAACATTCACAGTGAAGGGAGGAAAAAGTATGTGAACCTTTGGACTTAATAAGTGGTTGACCCTCCTTTGGCAGCAATAACCTCAACCAAACGTTTCCTGTAGTTGCAGATCAGACCTGCACAATGATCTGGAGTAATTTTGGACCACTCCTCTTCACAAAACTGTTTCAGTGTAGCAATATTCTTGGGATGTCTGGTGTGAATCGCTCTCTTAAGGTCATGCCACAGCATTTCAATCAGGTTGAGGTCAGGACTCTGACTGGGCCACTCCAGAAGGCGTATTCTGTGCTGTTGCAGCCATTGTTTTGTTGAATTAATTGTATGCTTTGGGTCATTGTCCTGTTGCATCACCCATCCTCTGCGGAGCTTCAGTTGGCGGACAGATGGTCGTACGTTTTCCTGCAAAATGTCTTGATAAACTCTGGAATTCATTTTCCCATCAATGACAACAATCCGTCCAGGCCCTGAGGCAGCAAAGCAGCCCCAAACCATGATGCTCCCTCTGCCATGTTTTACAGTGGGGATGAGGTTTTGATGTTGGTGTGCTGTGTCTTTTTTTCTCCACACATAGTGTTGTCTGTTCTTCTCAAACAACTCAATCTTGGTTTCATCTGTCCACAGCATATTTTGCCACTAGTGCTGTGGAACATCCAGGTGCTCTTTTGCAAACTTCAAACGTGCTGCAAAATTCTTTTTGGACAGCAATGGCTTCCTCCGTGGTGTCCTCTAATGTACTCCATTCTTGTTTAATGTTTTCCTTATTGTAGATGTGTCAACAAAAATGTTAGCATGTGCCAGAGATTTCTGTAGGTCTTTAGCTGACACTCTGGGATTCTTCTTTACCTCATGCAGCATTCTGCGCTGTGCTCTTGCAGTCATTTTTACAGGACGACCACGCCTAGGGAGAGTAGCAACAATGCTAAACTTTCTCCATTTGTAGACAGTCTGTCTTACCGTGGACACATGAACATCAAGGCTTTTGGAGATACTTTTGTAGCCCTTTCCAGCTTCATGCAAGTCAACAATTCTTGATCGTAGGTCTTCTGAGAGCTCTTTTCTGCGAGGCATGGTTCACATCAGACAGTGCTTCTCGAAACCAGTAAACCCAAAACAGGTGTGTGTCTTTTAAGGGCAGGACAGCTGTCAGCAACACATCCAATATCATCACACTGATTGGAATCAAGGTTGGCTCACTCCTGGCCCCAATTAGCTCTGGGAGAAGTCATTAAGCTAGGGCTTCACTTACTTTTTCCTCCCTGCACTGTGAATGTTTACATGTTATGTGCAATTACACCATGGCAAAGTCTAATGTTTGTGTAGTATTATGTTCAGCAGACTGTGTTCTTCTATTGTTGTGACTTAGATGACGTTCAGAGCACATTTTATGCCCAATTCATGCAAAACTCCACGTAATCCCAAGGGGTTCACATACTTTTTCTTGCAACTGTATATTGCCAGAAGTATTGGGACGCCTGCTTTTGCAAGCACATGAACTTTATCGGCATCCCAGTCTCAGCCCGTAGGGTTCAATATTGAGTTGGCCCATTCTTTGCAGCTATAACAGTTTCACCTCTTCTGGGAAGGCTGTCCACAAGGTTTAGGAGTGTGTCTATGGGAATGTTTGACCATTCTTCCAGAAGCGCATTTGTGAGACCAGCCACTGATATCGGACGAGAAGTCCTGGCTCGCAGTCTCCGCTCTAATTCATCCCAAAGGTGTTCTATCGGGTTGAGATCAGGACTCTGTGCAGGCAAGTCAAGTTCCTCCACCCCAAACTTGATCATTCATGTCTCTATGGACAGTGCTTTGTGCACTGGTGCGTAGTCATGTTGCAACAGGAAGGGGCCATCCCCAAACTGTTCCCACAAAGTTGGGAGCATGAAATTGTCCAAAATGTCTTGGTATGCTGATGCCTTAAGAGCTTCCTTCACTGGAACTAAGGGGCCAAGCCCAACCCCTGATGAATAACCCCACATCATAATCCCCCTCCACCAAACATTAAACTTGGCACAATGCAGTCAGGCAAGTACAGTTCTCCTGGCAGCCGCCAAACCCAGACATGTCCTTTGGATTCGTCACTCCAGGGAACACGTCTCCACTGCTCTAGAGTCCAGTGGTGGAGTGCTTTACACCACTGCATCCGAAGCTTCGCATTGCACTTGGTGATGTAAGGTTTGGATGTAGCTGCTCGGCCATGGAAATACATTCCATGAAGCTCTCTACGAACTGTTGTTGTGCTAATCTAAAAGTCACACAAAGTTTGGAGGTCTTTAGCTATTGACTCTGCATACAGTTGGCAACTTCTGCACACTGTGCGCTTCAGCATGCGCTGACCCCGTTCTGTCATTTCATGTGGCCTACCACTTCGTGACTGAGTTGCTGTTGTTCCTAGTGGCTTCCACTTTGTTATAATACCACTAACAGTTGACTGTGGAATATTTAGTAGCAAGGAAATGTCACGGATGGACTTATTGCACAGGTGGCAACCTATCACGGTACCACGCTTGAATGCAGTGAGCTCCTGAAAGCAACCCATTCTTTCACAAATGTTTGTAAAAGCAGTCTGCATGCCTAGGTGCTTGATTTTATACACCTGTGGCCATGGAGGTGATTGGAACACCTCAATCCAATGATTTGGAGGGGTGTCCCAATACTTTTGGCAATATAGTGTATATGTATATATATATATATATATATATATATATATATATATATACACACAGTATATTACTGACACAAAAGGCTTGGTTAGGCGTGTCAAGGTGTTGTCAGGCATATTGTAACTGGGCTTTTTTGTGGCATTGGTGCAGTAAAAGCTTCTTTCTGGCACCTCGACCAAACAGCTCATTTTTGTTCAAGTATCACCATATTGTACTCCTTAAAAACAACCACACCATGTTTTTCCAGAGAAGCCTGTATATCTTTTGAGGTTGCCTGTGGGTTTTTCTTTGAGTCCCGGACAATTCTTCTGTCAGTTATGGCTGCAATCTTTCTTGGTCTACCTGACCTTGGCTTGGTATCAAGAGATCCCCGAACTTTCTACTTCTTAATAAGTCATTTGGCATATTCAAGGCTTTGGACATCTTTTTATGTCCTTTTCCATCTTTATAAAGTTCCATTACCTTGTTACGCAGGACTTTTGACAGTTCTTTTCTGATCCCCATGGCTCAGTATCTAGCCTAGTCAGTGCTTCCACATAAGAGCTAACAAACTCATTGACTATTTATACACTGACACTAATTGCAATTTAAAAAGCCACAGATGTGAGACATTAACCTCTAATTGGCATTTTAACCCGTGTGTGTCACCTTGTGTGTCTGTACCAAGGCCAAACATTCCAAGGGATGGAAACTTTTGATCATGGCCATTTGGGTGATTTGTGTTATCATTATGATTTAAAAAGGAGCCAAACAACTATTTGATAATAAATGGCTTCATATGATCATCATCCATCAACAAAAGAGCATTTTTTGGCATGATCAGTCATATTTTCAATATCAATGCCAAAATTTCACAATTTCTGCCAGGGTATGTAAACCTTTAAGCACAACTGTATATAGAGCTGTTAATTAAGTGTTCTTGCATGGCAAGACCACTTACTGTTATCTCACATATATATTCTTATTATTATAGCCAAATTTACCACCCTGACTCCTCCCATAGTTTTTACACTACATAGACAGTAATATACCGAAACGTGCAGATTGGTCCCGATTGGTGTGCTATTACTTTGTGGAACGTTTCGCCGAATGGTTCACGAAATATCGGTGTTTTTGTGGTGAAATTGGTCCCATAGGAATGAATGGCGGAATGTTCAAAACTAGAGTGGGAGCTGACAAAAGCTAGAGTGTGAGCTGAAAAATCAGCACATGATTTCTAAACTGCCATCACTCCCTCATTTTCAAGCCCACCTACACAAATCTTATATCAAAACGTTCAGCTATCCCTGTTGCCACTAAAAATGTCCACGGCTAAGCCATAGTCCTGATAGTTTTCACAATATGATTATTTGTTTGCAACTCACGCTGCCCATTGACATTCATTGAAACTCCACTCTAGCCACCTCAAATTTGAAGGGCAATTTCTAAACTGCGACTGTGCCTTCATTTTTAATATCTCAGAGACAAACTATGCATCAAAATGTAGGTCTGGTTCTTGTGATTCTCACAATATAAAGCTCTTCGATATAGAATTTAAAATTTTTAAACTATAACCGCTTGAAGATGGCAACCGTCAGTGAAGTGAACAAGTTGGAGCAGTTTGTTTTTAACTGCTCTTCTCTGCCCTAGCTGCAGAGTGAGTTGCCATAGGAACCCAGGTGTGTGAGCAGGCAGCAGAGTGACAAGCCACTCCACCCAGTTACTCCGCCCACTCCAGTTGTAGACTACTGGTGGAGGCAAGAACACTTCAGAGCAGCTCACCATCATAATCAACCTCCAAGATTAATGGAAGATGTAAAATCCACTGTGGACTGCAGTCCTCATATATGAATCCGGATCACAGATGCATACAGTACATCGATAGAAATCCCATATGCATGGAAAAAGAGGCCAACAATAGTGAAGTACTGCTCAAAAACTTTGTATTAAATACTAAAATGTTACACTCACATAGGCAGAAATAATGTCAACATGTCATAAATCCCACAAGATACTATGGATTCATACTCTGACACTACACACTAGGCACTCCCATAGCCCAAAAGTGTCCAAGCTTGATGATGTCACTCTCAATCTGCCATACACTTATGCATTTCATTTAAATGACTTTCTCAGGGGCATTTCTTTTGCATCTGGAGCATGTAAGCATTTACTTATAGCTGTTTTATGGGCTATACTTTGTTTATGATTGATGTTTTATATATTAATTGTAGTTCTTTCAGTAAGAATTGATAATAGCCTGACCTTTTGACATACAGTATTTGACCAATGGAATTTATGTTACTACGCTGCCATCCAAAAATTGTAGACAGAAATGCACCCCTCATAGAAACTGATGTACGTATCAAATTTGAAAGGACTACGTCTATCTGGGAATGGCTAGCAAACTTTCCTAAATTAAAGACCAGCCACACGAGCTGAAAAAAGGACTATGCCAAGGGACGACACTAGAAGCCGCACTACAAGAAGTGAAAGACTGCCAAGACAAGGAGCACATTTTCTTGCAATTGCTTGAAATGCCATTTTTTGCCATGGAAATCAGTGACCAGCTATAATGGAAGCTGAGCAACCTATTGCATACAGACTAGTATATTTGCTAGGAAAGATAGGTAGTGTGTGCATGTGTGTATGTAAGCATATCATTCTGTATGTCATGTATTGTATTCCTGTAACTGTAATACAGCATTTTTGTTTAGTAAATACACATTATTGTACTGTTGGGTCCTTGGCTTTACTGCAAGCAAAGGCAAACAGAAATTAGCAAAACAACTAGTAGTCACCAATTTGAATTGATCTGACATTCCTCAGAGTACTGAAATTTAAATTAATAAATGGTAAAATGTTGGCAGACTTGATTAACTCTAATCTATGTTACCTCTGTGTTTTTTTCATAGGTTACTGTCACTGTACTTACCATGAATGACAATGTTCCAGTATTCTCACCTGTCATTCATAAAAATATCATATGCCAGGAAAATAAGAAGTTCCCTGATTTGGGGCTTATAAGGGCAACTGACAAAAACAACAGTAATAATGGATCTGTGACATACATGTTGAAAAATGACTTTGATGGCATTTTCCACATTGATAATTCTACAGGCCAGTTGTCCAATTACAAGCCACTGGATAGAGAGACAACAGATAGCTATGAACTCACAGTAATAGTAAGTCTGAAGTCATCATTCTGCTTTGCCAAATTGTTTGTGTTATCAACTGCAGGTATGAAATGTAAATACCAACACTTTCCTATTGTTTTCTACTTGCTCAAAAGATAAGCATAAACCTACCCTGAAATTAGGTAATCCATATCTATACCTAAGAGAAAAGATGGAATATATTAAATTTACCAGTGCTCACATGTGATGGCTGCATTAGTTTTCTTTTTCTAGAACTGCTTTTTTTTGCACCTGGTCATCCTGCCAGTAATGTACATTCTGATGTTCACTCATTGTACTGTATCTAGGAGTAGCGCTGTCATCCTAGCACAGGACTACACCTATAACCTCCCTTTCCTCTTCTCAATAACATAGGGAAAAGTGTTTTGTAATTCACAAGGAAAACTTAGAACAAAAGACAAAAGGGAGAACATAAGAGACGTTGTACTGATGCCTCTTCTTTTATGTGAAATCCTCCTCCCTCCATGACCAGCCCCCCAATATTGCAGGGCAGTGCGGGTTAAGGCTGCATTCACACTTCAGCGTTTTGTAGCTTGAAGCTCGATGCTCTAAAAATGCTCAAACGTAAAACATCAATTGCTCTCTATGGTGCCTGTTTGCGCAATCAGGTGTGAACAGGCACCATAGAGAACAATTGATTTTTTAAGTTTGAACTCTTTTGGAGCTTAGAGCTTCAAATCACCCAAGTGTGAATGCAGCCTAATAGAACCAAGGGACTGTCACAAGGCTGTCTCATCAACGGAACCCACTATGCCTGCTCTTTGCGCCAAGCTGCTCCATTCTTGTGAGCTGTACTACAGCTTTCAAGAATGAAACAGGATCTATGGATGGAGGACAGGTGGATGATTGATAGGTTGCATTCATAGATCATGTTTCATTTGTAGAAGCTGTAGTATAGCTTCTATGATTAGAGCAGCTAGGTGTAAAGGGTGAGCATAGTTGGGCTCTTTGATAAGAGCCTGTGGCAACCCCTTAGTTAACATTCCCCCCCTATTAACCATCCCCATACTGGAACATTATGTCATTGGGGGTGGGGGGAGAATGGGCGAAGAAGTAATTTTAGGAAAAGAAGGGAATCAGCATAAGGGACACATCTTACTGACTGTAAGCTATGCCCCTTGGGCTGAATTCTCTGAGTTTTTCTTGGGCTGCACTAAGGCTTTAATTCACATTACTCTATATACACTGAAAGGTGTCACTCCATTACTTTTGAAATCAAATAAGATAATTTGCTGCTTGGGATTTTACCCTCCTGTATTTTCCCTTACAGGCACAGGATTCTGGGACTCCACCTTTATCATCCACAATAATGATACATGTTTCTGTTCAGGATGCTGATGATAACCCTCCTATATTTGAACACACTCTGTATGAAGTTACTGTAAAGGAAAATGAAGCTCCGTATGTGGTATCTATCCTCAGTAATTTTAGAAAATGTAAAGACAGAAGCGTCAATCCAGATTCATTTTTATAACTTGTTAAAAAATGCTGGTGTTGTACATTGTAATAACCATAGGCTTTCACAGTGGAAAAGAATCTTTGGTCCAGCTTGAACCAAACAACTTATTTGCATGCCAGAATGGACTGGTTGCTGTTTAGTCTGTAATATACAGTAGTAGCTTGTGCTCATGTACAATAAACAGCACTTTTTCCCAGCAGCAGTACAAGACACTACCCCACTACTGCCAGATATAAGGAGAGTCAATATCAGACCACCTCCTCCATTAAAGAAAAACTTTGGTTGTTTTTTCAATGAACATAAGGCTTCCTTTGATTTGCTGAGGTGGGAAGGCAGGCAAACTGTTTCACAATCTCCACCTCTGCCAATCAGAGGAAGCCTTGTATTCATTGAAAAAATACAAGGCTTCTCCTAAATGGTGGAGAGGCACTAATACCAACTTTCATGGAATCCTACAGCAGAGTAGAAGTTTCTCATACTGTTGTGAGAACACGGCGCCACTTATCGCATGTAGCACAAACTACTACAGTATATTAGAGGCTATTTGCATGCAAATAATTTGTTTGGTCCAAGCTGGATACCTGATATATTTCCTGTCTGGTTCCAGGTAACCTGGAGTTCTTGAATAAATTCTCCTGTGATTGCATGCAAAATGTACAGAAAGGTTATTATGGTTAATGGTAATGGAACTGCAGTAAGAAAATGCAGAGATTAGAACTGTCCCACTGAGTATTATTTCTGTATCCGTGTATATTTACAGTGGGGATCGAAAGTTTGGGCACCCCAGCTAAAAATTTGTATTAATGTGCATAAAGAAGCCAAGGAAAGATGGAAAAATCTCCAAAAGGCATCAAATTACAGATTAGACATTCTTATAATATGTCAACAAAAGTTAGATTTTATTTCCATCATTTACACTTTCAAAATAACAGAAAACAAAAAAATGGCGTCTACAAAAGTTTGGGCACCCTGCAGAGTTAATATCTTGTACTGCCCCCTTTGGCAAGTATCACAGCTTGTAAACGCTTTTTGTAGCCAGCCAATAGTCTTTCAATTCTTGTTTGAGGTATCTTTGCCCATTCTTCCTTACAAAAGTCTTCCAGTTCTTTTAGATTTCTGGGCTGTCTGTCACGCACTGCTCTTTTAAGGTCTATCCGTAGATTTTCAATTATGTTGAGGTCAGGAGATTGTGAAGGCCATGGCAAAACCTTCAGTTTACACCTCTTGATGTAATCTCCCGTGGATTTCGAGGTGTGTTTAGGATCATTATCCATTTTTTAGAAGCCATCCTCTCTTTAACTTCAGCTTTTTCACAGATGGCATCAAGTTACCATCCAAAATTTGCTGAAATTTTATTGAATCCATTTTTCCTTCTACTCGTGAGATGTTCCCTGTGCCACTGGCTGCAACACAACCCCAAAGCATGATTGATCCAACCCCATGCTTAACAGTTGGACAGAGGTTCTTTTCATTAAATTCTGTGCCCCTTCTTCTCCAAACGTACCTTTGCTAATGCCAGCCAAAAAGTTCAATTTTAACCTCATCGGTCCACAGAACTTGTTTCCAAAATGCATCAGGCTTGTCTATATGTTCATTTGCAAAGTTCAAACGATGATTTTTGTGGTGAGGACGTAGAAGAGGTTTTCTTCTGATGACTCTTCCATGAAGACTATATTTGTACAAGTATCTCTTTATAGTGGAATAGTGTACCACAACTCCAGTGTCTGCCAGATCTTTCTGGAGGGATTGTGCAGTCAAACGTGGGTTTTGAATTGTTTTTCTCACAATCCTGCGAGCTGTTCTGTCTGATATTTTTCTTGGTCTTCCAGATCTTGCTTTAACTTCCACTGTTCCTGATGACTGCCATTTCTTAATTACATTCCAAACAGAGGATATTGACATCTGAAAACGCTTTGCTATCTTCTTATAGCCTTCTCCAGATTTTTGAGCGTCAACTATTTTCAATTTCAGTTTTCTAGACAACTGCTTAGAAGAACCCATGGTGCTGATTGTTGGGGCAAGGTCAGATGAGTCTGGGCATTTAAAACCTTTAAGATTGACATAACCTGGTCTTCCCAGACGATGATTGAGAACAATCCATGACACTGGCAGGTCTCAGCTTTGCAAAGGGGGCAGTGCATGCTATAAATTCTGCAGGGTGCCCAAATTTTGCAGCTGCCATTTTTTGGTTTTCTGTTATTTTGAAAGTATAAATGATGGAAATAAAATCTAACTTTTGTTGACATATTATAAGAATGTCTAATCTGTAATTTGATGCCTTTTGGAGATTTTTCCATCTTTCCTTGGCTTTTTTATGCACATTATTACAAATTTTTAGCTGGGGTGCCCAAACTTTCGATCCCCACTGTACATGCAATCAATGGCACCAGTAATGTAATCAAGTGTGAACAGAGCCCAATAGTCTCTTGTTTCAGACACTGGGTAAGGAATGTCGGGATAAGTGTCAGAAATAACTGCAGGATATGTACATGTGATCTTATGCTCCAAACTAGCACAGCTACATATTACAGCTATATAAGTATCTGAAATAATATAAGTACCTGAGATAATGTTATGTTAAATAAAAATTATTATCTTAATGGGAAACACAAGCAACATCTTTCAACCAATAAATCCCTTTTTTATGAATTCTGTGATATCACTCAATGGGTTCCTTTCATTGCAGTGAAAACTGTAGGTCAAAAGGGTCATGTTTTTTTAAGTGCACTTTGAGAGTCAAGGTATACTAATTGCAGATTCATAGATTTGAACTGAACTTTGAAATAAACTGGTTCAGTTCTTGTATGCAGTTATCATGTGGTGCACGACTGAGATAAACAACGTAGGTGAGAACAAGCCCTAACAATGTAAATAGCAGAGTATCTACATCTGAAATTTGGAAGCATGAGATCAATCTCTTTACAAATACCTATTACACAATACACTAAAATCAGCAACTGTAACAACTGTCATCAAGATATTCTCATCTTACTGAGTAGTTACAAATCCCACATGAGGCTTCACTCCCTGTCTATCTTTCCCATGTTACAGCTAAGATAATATTAACATGATTGTTGTTTTATTTAGATACTGAATGTTTCTGCAGCAGATGCGGACACGGGAGACAATGCCCTTATTATGTATTCATTCACCAACGTATCTTCCTTGTTTCACATTGGAGAAACCTCTGGCAGCCTGTCCACCTTGCAGCCATTGGACTTTGAGACCAGCCCACAACATGTGATGACGGCGATTGCCTACAGCCCAAGAAATACTCAATACTGGAGCACTGCAACAGTCATTGGTACCAGTGGCTATGTTTTGATTTAAAGGGGCATCTACATTGTTCTATAAAAGATATGGTGCTGTGTAGCAGGATTTCTGCTTTCATCTCTAGAGATGTGAGCTGGAGGTTGACCGTTTAGTGGTCATGACATAATCCACAGGATGTCACAGGTGACAGTTTATAACATAGCCACCAATGGGCCCTGGGCAATAGATGTTTTTGGAGGCCCATTCAATTACTGCCCACATTTTTTGTGTATAGTTATATGGATGCAGATGAAGCGTAGCCTTTGCTATACCCTAAACCCTTTTGTGGTTAAAAATACAAAACTGGAGTCAGATGGAAAAAACCTTAATTTCCAGTCCGAATGGTGTCAGGTATCTCAGTGCAGGTCAGGCAGGGAGTAAAGGAAGTATTTGCTACCTGAAGACACTTGAATACTACAAATCAGGATCATGGTTTTGAGATTACCTGGACAGCCGAACACCCAAAGTAACCACCTTTATTATCTTATTCCATGAGACAGCATTCAGGTACAAAGAAGAGGGGGCTGGACAAGGGGTAACGCATTTTATGCTTCAATAGTGCTTAATCCTAGCCATAGCCAATCATTGGTTGTTTCATGGTTCAAGTGATGTTTAGCCCCTTGTCCACCTTCCTCGTCACTGTACCTGTTTGCTGTCTCATGGAGTAAGATAATAAAAATGGTTTTTGAGATGTTCAGCTGTTCAGGTATTCTCTTCATCTCTTTAGCTGCAAGCTGAACCGGAACCTACCTCTAATCGGCATCTCTGTGTGGTCTCTCCTGCAGTGGTAATTTTGTCTCTTTCTACTCCAGGAGCATGGTTAGATCAACATGTAGATTGCCTCCCTCTTTTCACCATTCTTTGGAGAAAAAGGTTTACTTGACTGTAGGAAGAAGTCCCGGCCATCTCCATAGCTAATATAGATGGGCTACTGAGTCCCACTGGGTCTTTGCACAGCTTCAGGCCCTGACAGCCCTGTTGGTTTTTGCTACCATTTTGTCTTTTTATTGAAATGGTTGCATATACACAACATCTACAGCTGCTCTGACAAGGCAGCTGCACAGAGGGACTGAGTTAACTTCTGGTTATTTTTTTCTAGAATTATATATTGCTGTACACAGTATATCCATAAAGTGGGTTCTGGCTCTCTCGCATATGTTCTTATGTATGCAACCTGAGACCTCTTTGGACTTTGTAAGTTGTCCTGCTGACAGTGATGTTGTCTGTCTGTTGTGTAACCTCTGTATTTCCTTTTTTTCTTTTTGCTTTTATTTTGTTTTCACATAATAAGTGTACTACTGTCTCTCCATCATACACATAGTTCCTAGAGAATAATATTATTGTATCCTATGGGCTGCCACACTTTGTACATCATTGTTGCAATTTGCACTGTCCTATTGGATACATCTTGATGTGTATTTTTTGTAGTATCTCAATCTGCTTTATATTACTTTATTTCTTTGTTCTATATTTGTTCCCAAGTGCACGTGGAAGATGTGAATGAACAGGGACCTAGAGTGGAAAATATGGTGTACCATGCAGTCATATGGGACAGTGCTTACATCACAGGAAGCGCTTTTCTTGACATTAATGCAACACATGGAAATAAATCTGTAGATGAAGGAATTCAATATTCTATATCAGGTACATAATCCATTATATGTAACAGTATATTTAAATAGCCAGTGCAAAGGATTTCTCTCACTACACAATGAAATATCATGATGTGCATATTATATTCCACGCTTCAAAAAACATTTCAAAATTCATTCTTTTTAAACTTCCATATAGGCTGTCAATCAATTAGGAACCAATGGCAGAAAGTTTTTTGCATGCTAATAGCCTCATTTGTTGAATCAAATTTTTTTAATTTTGATTAGAGTGACAATAGGTTAGAGTGTTGTGTTAGATTTTTATCTGTTTCTCCTGGGTAGAGTGGTTACTTCAAATCCTGTACTGGCAACCACACAAGAAGTGGGGTGAACTCTGCTACAGTAACAAAAGGGGAAATAAAAATCTGACATAGGTTCTTCTAACCTTTCTCTACTCTTTATAAAAAGAAATAGATTTGGTTACTCTGCAGAGTTTATTTACTAAAACCGGAGAGTGCATGGTAGCCAATCAGATTCAAACTTCAGTTTGTTCAATTAAGCTTTGAGAAAAAAAAACAAAACTGGAAATTGATTGGTTTCTATGCACAGCTGCACCAGAGTTTGCACTCTCCAGTTTTAATAAATAAATCTCTCCATGTTTTTGCTGGAGAGATTTTGCTCACTTTTTTCTTGGTAACCAGAGAGGAAGTGAGGGAAACCTTCCCAATGGGTACAAAAATAGCTATAAAAACCTAGCAGTTTCCAACAATTTCTGACTTTATCTAAAAAAACTAAAAAAAATGTCTGGTGTTGTGCTTTAAGCTGTTGAAGGTATTTTCCACTATGATTGCAACTCCATGTATAGCAGATTAACTGTTATTCTGCTTCCAGGGGTATGGAAGACACGTATATGTTGAATGCAGTGTTCAATGTGAATTAGTCTTGTAGTTGATAATAATCTGACAAATTACTGTCAACAGAGTAAATATCTTTTGTGACTGATTCTTGGATATCTTTTCCCAGATGACAGCAGTGAAGACCTGTTTGCAATATCCAATGCTACTGGCCACATTTTCGCAATAAAAGACCTTCCTGCTCACCGCTACCCTCAGCACTATACTTTCACAGTGAACTGCCGTGATAATGGAATCCCACCACTCTCCACATCGGTGATGGTCAGTGATCTTAGTTTTTCTACCCCTGTATTGCAATTAAGTTTCAGGACACCGTCCATTAGTTGTCTAACATCTTTTTATTCATAGGTGTTTGTGGCATTATCACCCATCAATATCAGCTACCCAGTATTCTCATCTGACGTTTATTTCCCAGAAGCACTGAATGACTGGACAGCACCAGATACTATCCTAATGCAGATCAGAGCTTTTTATTTACCTGCCACCTTGGTATACAGCTTCACTACTGAAGGGGATAAAGGTAGTCTTAATCTACATGAAATATGCTTGGTAAAGGAAATATCATTACATACGTATAACACATTTTATTTTTGTAGTTTTTGAGAGTAGTGTGTAAAGAGGTTCCTGAAAGCTGAAAATGAACTGCTTATATTTTGTCTAAATAAAACTTTTTAATTTTAATTGCATACATTATTTTAGACCAAGTGATGTCATCATTGGGTTTCTGTGCTTCTCTATTCAGTGCAGGCACATTAAGACTCGTGGGAGGCAAAAGCAGGATGCTGTGCATAGCTTCCTGAAAACACCACAGCACCCTTTCTAAGTACTCCTCTCAAGAGCCCTCAGCTCTAATGCAAACAGTGAGCTGGCTCCAGGGCTGTCTTATCGCATGGGGTGCATGGGGGGTCCCCTGTAGTTTCCCCTTCCCCCCAGCAGGGGAAATCGCATGTGGATAGAGCAGGTGATCATCGCTTCTCGGCCTTTTGGCTAAGATCAAGTGTAGGATCTGTTCTTATCAGTTTGTGGGAGAGGGGATGCCAGTGCCTCCTGTTGGATAGGGGTGCTGGTTAGTACCTCTTCTGATATAATTAGGTATGGAGCTGTGGGTGGGTTCCTTTTCCTCGTGGGTTGATTCTGGCCTGAGTTCCACAGGCTTGTCCACAGTGATGGCAGGGCTCTCCCTAAGCTCTATTGCCTTCCTGGTAGGGATGGGGCTGCACTGGCCTGGCCAAGGGCTGGGCAAGAAACCTGTGGTGTATGTGCCCCTGGAGTGGCAGTCTAGGGGTTCTGAAATTCTCATGGTGAGGGAGTTCACTTTGAGTTTTACGTACTTTTTCACTTCCTGATTAATAGGGTGTAGGTCCTCGGGCCTGCCCTGAAAGTCTTGAGGGGGGGGGGAGGCATGTGGCATTTTGGTCAGGGTCTCTTCCTCTTGTGGGGTCTCCCTTCGGGAACACAGGAGACACTGTGGGAGGGGGGACACAGAAGACTCTGTTGGAGGGGAACTTAGGAGGTACTGTGGGAAGGGGGACACAGGAGACTCTGTGGGAGAGGGGCTTAGGAGACACTGTGAGAGGGGGGGCACAGGAGACTCTGTTGGAGGAGGGACACAGGAAACTCTGCGGGAGGGGAGCTTAGGAGACACTGTGGGAGGGGGGACACAGGAGACTCTGTGGGAGGGGGGACACAGGAGACTCTGTGGGAGTGGGGCTCAGGAGACACTGTGAGAGGTGGGACACAGGAGACACTGTGGGAGGGGAGACACAGGAGACTCTGTGGGAGGGGGGGCTTAGGAGACTGTGGGGGGGGGTTGATAAGAAAAGGACAGGGAACACTGCTTTAGGGGATGGGGAGGCAGAGGACACTTTGTGGGGGAAAGTGAACACTGCTATGGGGCAGGATAGAGGACACTACACAGTGGGGGAGGGTGATGTGAAGTGGGGGTACAGGACATTACTGGGGGGGAAAGGGGCAGAGGATATGATGACAGTGGGGAGGGAATGTGGTGTGAAGGGGGCAGAGGACACTGCTTTGGTAGGGTACAGGACACTACTGTTGGTGGTCGGGGGCAAAGGACACAGCATTTGGGGTACAGAACACTACTGTGGAGGGGAAGGGGGCAGAGGACACTACAGTGGAGGAGGGGGATGATGAAAAGGGGACAGAGGACACTGCATTGGAGGTATAGGACACTAAAGTGGGGGGTGATGTAAAGGGCGACAGAGGACACTACTGTGAGGGGGTGATGTTTTTTTAAGGGTGCCGCCTAGTACTTCCCCACCCCCCCAGGGGATCTTTGCTGTACTGCATGTTGTCCAGGTAGACCTAAACCTCTGAAAAGTTGCCTACCCCTGGTTTACACCCTTGATATCTCACCAAAGACCCCCCAACAGTGTTGTGAAAAAAATACTTTAAAAAATTGTAAAAAAAAAGAAATAGAGAATTGTAAAAACATCAGAATAAAATGTCTAATCAGACTAAAAGGCCTCACCCAATATGTATCATAAGTTAGCCACACCCATTGCTTTTTTTTAGCATTCGTACAAGAGTTTTAGTTATTTTTGCAGGTGTCTGAGACTTGAGCATTGTTTTTTTTAACAATTTTTTTTTTTTAATCAATAGAAAGCTAGTTACTAGGGAATGAAAACATGTTATAAAGACTCATTTTTCAAGCTTTCCCATGGAAGTCTATTAGGACCAAAAATCATGGAGGCTTGATGCTCAAGAACTTTTTCAAGCTACAAACCTCAAGTGATACCACATTTGGGTTTGGACAGGCAAAACTAAAAACCATGGGACTATGAATGTTCAGCATTTTGGAATGTCAAGGTACAAACCGCTCAGGTGTAAATGGAGCCTTAAGCCTAATACACATGATCAGAAAATCATATGAAAAATATCGCTTTCAAAGCGATCATGTGATAATCTGATCATTAGTACACTTTTGTCCGAAATTATTCAAAGGAACAAGCATTAACATTTTTCTCGTACAATACCGGATCATAAGATTTTAATTTCATCAGTACAGTTTTTGTCCAAAATACAATAGAATACATCACTTTTTTATTTATTTTTATCCTGTCATACGAGAATTTTCGTAACTTTAGTAACCTATTCCTTTTCGATACGGAAACTAGCATGCAAAAAAAAATGGGCGATCATTCATTTGATATTCTCATCATATGTGTGGGGCTGTAGGCTCTGTTGCATTTAATGACTTTTGCTTTCATTGAACTTTTTGTAGATTACTTTATCATGGATCCATTGACAGGAATAATACGGACTAAAAAAAAACTGGTAGTGAAAGATTTCCCAAGAAATGTAACAGTGAAAGCTACAGATTCACAAAGGTTCTGGATATACAGCGAAGCCATTGTTCATGTCACTGTTATCCACACAAACCAATGGGCTCCAGTTTTTCCAAATTCTCTGGTAAAAGTGAAAGTGAAAGAGGTAAGGTGTCTATTTATTACAGTGCAGGAAAGGGTTAAGAATATGCAGCACTCAGATTATAACCTCCAATATGTGCAACAACTTTCGGAGAAGGCTGAAGTGATGCTTGAAAAATTACTGTCCCTTCAGGTTGCACCAAGAGACATCCAGCCAGATCTACAGATGGTTCAATGATGGAGGCTGGATGATGTGCAAGGTATAGCTATCCATTGTATCTTTTTGGAAATTGCCCAACACACTGGTATATCACTGGTCAACAAAAAAAAATTAAAATATTCTGGCCTGGACTTTTGCAGCTGTTTTAGCCTAATTTCAGGGTGCTGATTCCAAATCTGATCTCAGATTTGCTCTATCACATCTCATTTTTATGCTATCAGCATACCCCATTTTCATTGATTTTACCCGAAATTAACTCTTTGTCACTTATGATTGCAAGTTGTTGCGAGTCAGTGACTGCTATAGTGTTAAAATATGGTGCTGTATTTTTAGGATAGTGTGTTTATATTATCATTTTATGTAGATATCCACATTTATTTAATATTTTCCTTCTGCAAGGAGGTCACACCAAATACCCTTGTTTCCTGTGCTAGTGGGACAGTAGGGCTACATTAAAAAGAACTGACCACCAAGAAACAGTTTGACGCCTGGTGACAAGAACATCAAGAATGAGCCTCTGGTTGATAGGAATAAAATTGTATTTCTCCCACTGCACATAAAACTTGGGCTAATGAAGAAATTCGTCAAAGCTCTTGATCACACTGGAGACTGCTTCAGCTATATATGTTCAACCTTTTCAAGTCGCAGTGCCAAGAAGAAAAAGGCAAGAATATTTGATGGCCTAAAATAAGAACACTCATCAGGGATCCACACTTTGTTACAACAATGACTGCGGCAGAGGCTAGAGCTTGGAATACATTCTCTGATGTGGTGCGGAATTTCCTTGGGAACAGGAAAGCGGACAACTATAGAGAGATTGTGGAGGAGCTGCTCTTGAGTTTCCAAGCCCTTGGATGTAGAATGAGCATCAAGGTTCACTACTTACATAGTCACTTGGCCCAGTTTCCAGAGAACATGGGTCACGTGAGCGAAGAGCAAGGTGAACGCTTTCATCAAGACATTAAAGTTATGGAAGAACGTTACCAAGGCCGATGGGACTCAAACATGATGGCAGATTTCTGCTGGTCCTTGATGAGAGACATTTCACAAGCTGTGCATCGGAGATCATCAAAGAAGAGGTTGTTTATGCAGATGTAACATCACTACTGTGAATTACCTTTTTATACATATTTTCTTATCTTCACAATTCAATTCTTACATGGTAATATTCATTCACTCACATTGATATTCAGTCATTCACAACTTTGTGCTACGGCTCATTAAATGTTTGTTTCATTATTATTGTATATTGTATCTTATCTTATTCTTGTATGTATGCCTGTATAGCTATTCGTATATGAGCATAACTTTGCTGTTTTTATTGAAAATGCAATATTTGATATCTCAAAAACCTGATGTGATAGACAAACACTGATGCCAGATTTGGAATCAGCACCGCAAAATTACCTTAAAGCCATTGGAATACCTTATGCCAGAAAAAGTGTGTTGACCAGTGTCACAACAACCCAAAGTTCCCCAATGCAGACACAGGGAGCAACCAAAAACAGCACTCACATCCTACTACTTGTACTAGATGCAGAGGCACCAAAGATGTTTCAATGCCAGGTGAAATTAATTTATGCACATACTGACCTCTGCTATCCTGTGGGGTCAGAGGATCTGTTGAGCGACATAACATTTCAATTGTATTCAAGTTCATAGTGAAGGTGTGCTGTCGTGGTGCAAGATTTGCAGCTATTGTTACAGTGTTGCACAGCGGAAATTAAAATATGAGAGCTGCAAATGTTTTGAACAATATTACATTTGGGACTTTGTTGTCTTTTCTTAATCCTAGCTGTTTTCTTATTTTATGAAAATCGAATGGACTTTTACTTTTATACTGCCTAGTACTAATGATTTCTCTTTTGAAGGAAACTGTCATGAGAACACTGTGTGGGTGGCCATTGCTAACTTAAAATGGAACTTTACCCATAACAACGTGATAAAAAAATAAGGTCCTTTAGCAGGAAACATACATTCCATAAGAATAATTGCTACCAAAAATAGTGTGTGCTGTAAATTGACTCCAGCAATGTTCCTGTTTCATCTTGCTGGAGACATTTTGCTGAAGCCCAGAGCCAGACACAGAGAATAGGGTGAGCCAGTGTATTACTGGATTTTAAACAGTATATGCATTTATTTTTAATGTTTTACATAGCTATACCTGCAAAAGGGGACAGCCAGAAGTGATCTAGCAGGACTTAAAGTGGCTGTACAGGCTGAAGGTTTTTTACCTTCATGCATTCTATGCATGAAGGTAATAAACCCTCTGTGTGCAGCAGTGCCCCCAGCTCCGTCAATACTTACCCGAGCCTCATTGTGATCCAGCGATCTCAACAACAGCCTCAGCTGTCCTGGGTCTCTACCTCCTCATTGGCTGAGACAGCAAGTTGGAGCCATTGTCTCCTGCTGTTGTCAATCACAGCCAGTCAGCCAATGAGGAGAGAGGGCAGGGCCAAGCCACGGCTCGGTGTGTGAATGGATATACAGAGCAGCGGGTGCCCCCATAGCAAGCTGCTTGCTGTAGGGGCACTCGACAGGAGCGAGCGGCCAGGAGAGCCTGCGAAGGACCCAAGAAGAGGAGGATCCAGGCTGCTCTGTGCAAAAGCACTGCACACAGCAGGTAAGTACAGCATGTTTGTTATCCTCCCCCCCCCCCCCCAAAAAAAAATGAACCTTTAGAATCTCTTTAATTTCCTGACTAAAGTTCCTCTTTAAGCCAGCCATTTCAGCCCCTCACCTCCCTACACAACCTTTTATGTAACTCCTGGGGGAGGAGCTATGGGGAATAATAAAGAGAGTCAATTGAGTGACAGCTCTGAGTCTGCTGGGTCTTTTCAGGGCTTTTGGATGTCTACACAAGGGAGGCTTTTACAGAAAAATAACAAGCATAAAATATGCTAAATGCACATATAAACCTTGGGGAAGATTTTTGTAGAAATGAATATTTTGCCAACAGAGTCTCTTACGTTTAGTGACCTACAGTAATCACTGAGAGATAACGATCTTTAAACATAAAGCTGACAAATTGATATATGTCTACAGGTATTTCCCTGGATATACATACATACATATTTCCTTTTAACCTGCAGGATCAGAAGATTCCAACATTAATTACTCAGGTGCAAGCCACAGACGCTGATACAGACAGAAATGGAGTCATCCAGTACAGTATTTTGAATAACGACGTTCAGAACTTCAGTATAAATGCCAAAAATGGAAAGATATTTGCATTGTTTAATTTTGACTTTGAACTTGGACCCAGAGAGTTTCAGGTTAGACATATAAGCCACAACATCATGAGTTCTTGTGTAAGGATTTTTAACATGGAATCAATGTTGGGGCATTCCTAAAAATGTCCCAAGATTGATTTTGAACAATCATATTAATGTGGTGGTAAACTTCCCTTGACAGCTCAGCGATATTTAAATACACTACAATATGACTTACTATTAGGTGCCTTTTATAGTTTATTTCTATGTGTGCCATTTAGGAGAGATTGTCCTCTCCTTTTTTTGATGACGTCACTTGGGCATGCTCATTGGAATCTCGATTGATGGCACACTGTGGAGTGTGGAGTCAATCTGTAGAGATATACGTCATGTTTATGTCAGCTTGACTCCTCAGCAGTACATTATAATACCGCAAGAGTGCTGATTATCATCAGTTCAGGCTTGGTTTTATCTCATTATGCATGTGTAAGGTTAATGCAGTGACATATAAAAAGGGCAGAAGTTTGAGTTGGGGAAGGCAGCTGAGGTTTCTGCAAATATTGTGCCAGCTTGGGATGGAAAGGACCACAATAATTAAAAAGCTGCAGAAATTGTAGGAATAATTTTAGATTATCCCTAAAGTGTATTGAATTCTGATATTATGCTTTTACTGGATTAGTTGCATTGAGTTTACTACCACTTTAAAATAAACAGTGAAGACTCTATTTGAACATATTATATAATAGGCTGCTTTCACACTATTGCATTTTATTGTGCACTTGTAGAAATTCTCCTAAGAAGGCCAAAACCTCACTTTTACTTTCTTAAATATTCAGGTTTGAGGTTTGTTTACATTTTGGATTGACCGACAGCACTGTAGTTGTTCAATAATGAAATTAATCCTCAAAGATACAACTTGCTTAATAATTGTGCAAACAGTGTAATTGCATAATTAGTGCAGGAGTATACTCTGTATAGTGTGCAAAGTTTTCATTCAGCCAGTGAGATGAACAAAAAAGAACAAACAGATTCCCCCATCCATACAAGTGGATAGAGGAAACCTCCCTACTGTGTCATTGTATTTTGACAGCGAGACTCCGCAGCCAAAATACACTGATCAGCCGCTGCAACTGCTGCTCGACGCAAATTTCCCAACATTCCCGTTTGACAGAAGTTGATCATTAAAATGACTTCTGTTAATAAGTGGAAATGCCCATGGATGAAAATGCAGCCGGTCCCTGCTGAACCGGACAAATTTTGATCCATCTATGGTCAGCTTAAGGGGTATGCACTGTGTAGCATCATATACAGAATATGGAGGTAGGAGTATGTAATGTGCACAGATTGTAATATAATGTTGACCCCTGTCTGCTGTGCCATATTTTGCATGCTCTTGGCTGCTGCACTTCCAGCATACAAAGTGCTGGCATTCAGTCAAAAATTCTCACCAAGTAAAAATATCCTTTTCAAGCCACAGCAAAAAGCCCCCTAAAGAAAACCCTTCCCCAGTAAACCACCCAAAAGCTCACAGCTTCATCCCAAACCCCCCTCTCTTTTAACCTCTGCACCACAACTCCCCCTCTCTGTTAACCTCTGAACCACACCATTTTCTAAACTCTGCACCACAACCCCTCCCTCTCTACTAATCTCTATTCACCAACTCCCCTTCTGATCATCTCTGCATCCCAGATACCCCCTCTGCTTACATCTACACTCCCTTTCATGCACGTCTGCACCCTACTCTCTCTCTTTTGACCTTTGCACTTCAACCTCCCGCTCACTCAGCCCAATGCAGAGCTGTGGACCTTGCACTGGTTGTGATGATGTAGGCACCTTAGACTGCTGGATCATGGGCGAGAAGAGGCTGTGGGGACCAGTCTAGCAGCAAGAAGGAGCCTACAGGAGGATACAGTAACTAAGTCTACTTTTCCATGCCCCCCGGACCCAAATGATCAGGTAAACCTTGTAGTGTGGGTGCAGCCCCACTACAACTGAGAATTTTAAAGTTTCCAGAAATTCAGCTTTAACATATTTTTTGTTTTTTTCCCCCCTTAGTTCCACTTTAAATGTGATTGGTTAATAAATGTGACTGCAGTTCTTTGCTTGTTTGTTCAAGTTTAATTGGTTCTATTTCAATGCTGATTAATCCTCCATGGAAGTTGTGGATTTAAACTTGGATATACAGTTGTGTTCAAAATAATAGCAGTGTGTTGAAAAAAGTGAATAAAGCTCAAAATCCTTCTAATAGCTTTTATTTCCATACACACAAATGCATTGGGAACACTACACATTCTATTCCAAATCAAAACATGAAGAGAAATATATCAAATTTGTGTTGTTCCTCTAAAATAATTGAAGAAAAGTGAGTATTAGACTGTTCAAAAAAATAGCAGTGTTTGTATTCTTCTTTACAAACTCAAACATTCACTATATAAACTGAAAAATGTTTGAAGATTTTGCTTTCCTTTGAATCACTTAATTAATATTTAGTTGTATAAGCACTGTTTCTGAGAACTGCTGTATATCTGTGTTGTATGGAGTCAACCACCTTCTGGCACCTGTGAACAGGTATTCCAACCCAGGATGATTGGACTACATTTCACAGTTCTTCTCTATTTCTTGGTTTTGCCTCAGAAACTGCATTTTTGATGTCACCCCACAAGTTTTCTATTGGATTAAGATCCGGGGATTGGGCTGGCCACTCCATAATGTCAATCTTGTTGGTCTGGAACCAAGATGTTGCACGTTTACTGGTGTGTTTGGGGTCGTTGTCTTGTTGGAACACGCATTTCAAGGGCATTTCCTCTTCAGCATAAGGCAGCATGACCTCTTCAAGTATTCTGATGTATTCAAACTGATCCATGATCCCTGGTATGCGATAAATAGGCCCAACACCGTAGTATGAGAAACATCCCCATATCATGATGCTTGCGCAACCATGCTTCACTGTCTTCACAGTGTACTGTGGCTTGAATTCAGTGTTTGGGGGTCGTCTGACAAACTGTCTCCGGCCACTAGACCCAAAAAGAACAATCTTACTTTCATCAGTCCACAAAATGTTGCGCCATTTCTCTTTAGGCCAGTCAATGTGCTCTTTGGCAAATTGTAACCTCTTCAGCACATCTTTTTTTCAACAGTGGGACTTTGCGGGGGCTTCTTGCAGATAGCTTGGCTTCACATAGGCGTCTTCTAATTGTAACAGTACTCACAGGTAACTTTAGACCTTCTTTGATCTTACTGAAGCTGATTGTTGGCCGAGTCCTTGCCATTTTGGCTATTCTTTTATCCATTCGAATGGTAGTTTTTCGCTTTCTTCCACGCCTTTCAGGTTTTGGTTGCCATTTTAAAGCATTTGCGATCATTTTAGCTGAGCAACCAATCATTTTCTGCACTTCTTTATATGTTTCCCCTCTCCAATCAACTTTTTAATCAAGGTACGCTGTTCTTCTGAACAATGTCTGGAACAACCCATTTTCCTTAGAATTTCAGAGAGAAATGCACTGTAACCAGCATGTACGACATTTGCTGCCTTCCTTACTTAAATAAGGGCAATAATTGCCACCTGTTTTTCAAAGAATGAATGACCTCACTAATAGAACTCCACACTGCTATTATTTAGAACATGCCTTTTTCAATTAGTGATTCAGTTACACAGAATCAGCAGCATGCATGTCATGACTGTTGGGTCTGTTGGATTTCTATTACTCTACTACACCTGCTAGGAAATTATTTGCCATGTAGAAATATCATTTCTACCAAAAACAGTGATTGATCAGGTTAGTGATGTCTGACTGCTATTATTTTGAACACAACTGTACTTAACAATACAATGTGGAGAATCTATCAGGAGTTTCCTTAGTGTGTTTGTTGTACTCAGCACAAATGTGCCAACCCTTGTAAAAATAAGCATTCTGTTTTTCGCATTTGAACAGTAAGCTTAGCTTGACTATATAAAACACATTTAATTATAAGTCAAAATTGGTAATAATGTGCTACATAACTACGAGCTAATTATAAAATATTTTATATACTTAGATTTTCATTCTTGCGGAAGATCATGGGTTGCCTCAAAGAAAACAAGGCTACTGCACTATTGTTGTCCATGTATTGGATATTAATGATAATAAACCCATATTTGAGCCAATTAGTGATATGGTCATTGAAGAAAACACACCAGTTGACACTGTTGTTGGACAAGTGATGGCGTTTGACAAAGACTCTGGAGATAATGCATTTATACTCTACAGCCTATATGGTATTGTGCCTGTAGTAATTAACATTTTGTAATTTTATTTTTTTTTCTATTATATTGATAAAATCTAATAGTCATACAACCCAGGGACCCCACTGTATATGCAGGTCCATTTTACTAAAGCAGAAAAAATGGTAATTTCAGAATGAACAATATAGGAACACACAATCATGTGCTCAGTTGGCTATAGACAGCAGTAGATGATCATTGCCTGATCAGTCCATTTTCTCCCTGTCAGGCTTCAAAGCCACATCTATTTCACCTGTCAATAGTCACTGATCACTGCCATTCTCCCTAAAATACATTGCTGATGGGAAGTGGCTACCACCTACTTCCTGCTCAGCTAACCAAAGCATGCATATTATTACCAGAAACTGTACAGAAAAAATCTGATAGTTAGATCGTTTACTTCCAAACTATCATGTAAAGCCTATAGCAACCTTTGGTAAGTGGAAATATTAGAACAGTTAGAACGTGATAGCTGATTTACTAAAATAGCTCACATCTCGCATCTGTTAGGACAAGTGACCTTCTAAAGTCCAGTAATGCTGACTGTCCCTCCAGAATAAGGATAACTGGCAAATATACTACAATAAAAAGAAAAAAATCTAAATTATTTATATTAATTTTTCTCATAGATGAAGATGGTTTCTTTGGAATAGATGAAATACTTGGGAACATTTTTGTAAAAAAGCCTCTTGATTATGAAACCAAACAAAAAACAGTTCTTAATATCACAGCCACTAACAATAAGACAGCTCCTTTCTATGAGGTAAGATGATATGTTAATAAACCTTTTTTCTGTCTGGTGTTGTAAAGCTGCTGGCAAGCCTTTTTGCATTGGCTTTCCATTGAGTGTTCTTTGGAAAGATACAAATACAGAAGTAGTTTGCCAGGCTTTTCTTTTGTACAGTACAAGAAATTTAACCGCTTTCCGTCTGCCCTATAGCAGAAATACTGCTACAGGGTGGCACGGATGCGCAAAATCACGTATGTACATGTGATTTTGCTTGTTCGGGTAGGGGGCGAGTGCGGCCGCGGCTGTCATTCACTGGGTCCCGGCCAGTGATTTCCGAGCATCTCCGATGGGGAGGAGGACTGTTTTGTTTACTAACAGTTCTTCTCCCTGTCAGCTCAGGCACACTGCTGTGGATGTCTGTGCACAGCACAGCCATTCAAAGCAGTGTGCTTACAATGAAGCACACTAACACAGCCCCCTAGTGAAACACTCCCTGCACACAGTTAACCCTTGGATCGCCCCTCATGTTAAGCTCTTCTTGCCCAGTGTAATTTGTACAGTGTCAGTGCTTTTTTTAGCACTGATCACTGTATTGGTGTCACTGGGGATGTCATTGACACCAAGTCAGCTCCTCCCAGTGTCAGAATGTACGCCGCAGTCCCGCAGTTCTGCTATAAGTCCCTGATCACCGCCATTACTAGTGAAAAAATAAATTTCCAGTATCTATACTGCCATTTTTAAAAGCTATAACTTTCACGTAAACCAATTAATTTACACGTATTAGGATTTTTTTTCAGCAAAAACATGTAGCAGAACACATTTTGGTCTAAATTTATGACGAAATTTGAATTTTTTACTGGACATGTTTAATAGCAAAAAGTAAAAAATATTGTTTTTTTCCTCAAAATTGTCGGTCTTTTTTTTTATAGTGCAAAAAATAAAAAACGCACAGGCGATCAAATACCACCAAAACGAAGCTCAATTTGTGGGAAAAGAATAACATCCATTTCATTTGGGTGCAGGGTTGCATGACCGCGCAATCATCAGTTAAAGTAACGCATCGCGGTAACACAAAAAATGGCCTGGTCAGAAGGGGGGTAAATCCTCAGGAGGGCAAGTGGTTAAACTATGAACCATTTAGTCAGAGGCTAGTTAACCTACCAATGTATGTTTAGAAGGAAACCAAAAAACATGATATTTATGCAAACACAAGCTGTAGCTTGGGGTGGGGTAGAGAGTGTCAATGGACCCTGAATTAATTCAGGAATTGAATAACTTTGGTAAAAAACCTTAAGAAATCTCCTCTATTGTTTCTTTATCTTTAAGGTCAGTGCACAGAAATTATTTTTCAGTTATAGAAGTCTGTTGGAATGAGTCTTCCATTGGCTTTTTCTGGTATCTCCTGGGATCTTCCAGAGAGCTTTTCCTGCCATAGTTCTCAGCTCTGTAATGGTCTGCCTTGGACTTTTGGGTCATTCCACCAGATTTGAAATGTTCATGCTGCTCCTGTTGCATCCTCTATAATAAAAAGATACATAAAGTGAGCAGGAAATGAGAGACACCATCATATTGGCAATGACAGGTGTGCAAACTTAGGGACTCGAAAGAGAGATCTCACCAATGGATTCCCCCCACAAGTGACCCTGTTGGCATTGGGTCACTTGTAAATAATTACGTACCTGTAACAAACATTGGGTCACTTGTAAATAATTACGTACCTGTAACAAAAGAGGCTGTATACTTACATTTCTGGAGGCCTGTTCATTGAAATGCCACCACTTTTGCTGGTCAGTATTAAAGCAGCCAGATGTGTTGAAATACCTGCTTCCCTTATTGCACACAATGGTCCCTTTAACTGGCTTGTATTCCCTGTAGTGACATAAAATATGAGCTTGCAGGAGAAACTACAGTGTGCACTAGGGAAGGAAGTATTCCACATATCCGAAAGTGTGGAACACAAAGACAGCATTGAAACACCCAAAAGGTTATAGGAATGCAATGTTTACTAACAGAGTCACTTTCAATATTTGTACCCTCCAACATCTGCCAAATTCTAAAATATCACCTCTAACAGACGCTTTAGAACTTTCCACTCTAGTGCTTATTTTTAATAATTATTGTTAAACAGTGAATATTATTTTGATAGTTTCGGTTATATTTGATTGGGACCTGTTATGAATTTTAATATATTTCAGACCAGCACTCAGCCCACAGTTCATATTCTGGATGAAAATGATAATGCTCCACAGTTCAACCAGAAGCAATATTTTGCCGAACTAGATGCGGACAGTCCCTTGGGAACCTTAGTGACAGCAGTAAATGCATCAGACAGAGATCAAGTATGTTTTTAGATAGCCACTATACAGTATATAAATTCTTAATTCAAATAAAAAGCATCTATAAGGCAATTTTTACAGCATGCATTTTTCAAGATGAAACACATTTCCTTTACAATAGCTTTGTAAAACTTTCTTTCTCTCCATTGACTTGCAGGGAAATAATGGCATGATTGAATACTTCCTGTCACCTGACAACCCATATAATTCCTTCCTGATTGACAATGTAACAGTTGGAAGAATAATAACTACTGGAAAACTAGATCCAGGAAAGATTAATATAACAGTGTTTGCTAAAGACAAAGGTTCTCCTTCACTTAATAGTAGCGCTTCCATCATTCTAAATGCCGTACATAAAGATAACCCTTTTCCAACATTTAACCCAAATGAATTAAGGTGAGTTTTAATTCATTCTGGAGTAATGGCTCCTTTTTCTTTCAAGATATATTTTGGTGTGTTGTAATGTTCTGCCAAGGATGTAATACCCAAATCAAAATTGGAATTTAAAAAAAGTCTGATAATGTTCTTCAGATTAGACAGCTAATGGTAGTTAGGAAAAAGTTAGCTATATCTGAGTGAATTCAATAAAAGATTTTATTGGTGGTACTTAAAGCCATGCCCACTTTGGAAAGCTTGGCCTACTTAAAAACAAATGAGGCTCAATACACAAAGCTTTAAAAGAAAGAAGCAGATCTTTATTTTAGCTATGTGACTGGTACATTTAAAAAAAAAAAAAAAAAGATCCTTCAAGTATCACTATGATACACTATTGACCTCCATGTTCCTGTCACAACTATATTATATTCAAATCTGGTAATCTCCCAGGAAAATTGGAAATTTGGACCACCACACCCAAAATGCTCAGTTAGTCCTACTACCATTGAGACCAATTACAAGCTATCAATGAGGTTGTACTTCGTTCAAGCCCAGATTTCCCACATGTTACCAGGTTATTCCCCTAGCTGCTTTAAAGGTTGTAACGAACATGGCATATCTGGACATATTTGGTGGGAATGGTGCAAAGCTAAAAGATTCTGGACTTGTATGTATTAGACAATTCATGCCCTTTTAGGTTGTTTGATTAGGAAAAACTCCCTAGAGGCCTTTCCAAATAAAAAAAAGTACAAAGCTGCTCCAAAAATGAAGACAGACTGCATACACACATTTTCTCGGCAACTAAACTATTTTAAATACTTTGAAGTGCTAAATTCAAGCTAAATGAATTTAAAATCCAGACCGAATCTCTGCATGTGTAAAAATGTCACCAATACTAAATGACAAAATCAATATATTTCAAAAAAGTCTGGGATCCCTGGCTGAAACACTATCTGCCAACAGTGTCTGAACCCATACTCAACCATTTAGGCGGTCAATGGGACAGATTCACGTCTTAATGCCTCCTTAACACACCATACTTTCCTACTCATTCTGATTTACCATATAGACTAAAGCAAATCAAAGCTCCAAAATACCAGTTGCCTTATACCTATCTCTACCCCTCCCCTCTCTTAGATACTACATATGTTATATGTTATTTGCTTTAGCCTCATGTTGGTATACTAATTGTTCTTTATATGTACTTGTGTATCTATATGACTTTAGTATGTCTATTGAATGTTCCCTGTTAAAGAAAAGAAAACCAATAAAAAAAACACACCGAAACAGAAAAATGAGAATCCTCATCTTGACATGTTATGTATCTGTTTTGCTTTTAGCACTGATCTGAAGAAAAATGAAATCCGTAGTTCACCCATTTACACATTTTCTGCTAAGAATAAATCAGGGCAAAATATCACTTACAAAATTGTTGCTGGTAATGAAGGTGGTGAGTATGAGCTTATGCCAAGGAGCTTATTCACTAATTCCTTGCAAAGTGAAAAGTCTATCTGCCTTTAGAAAACAAACCCCATTGTATCCTTACTGACTGTTTACATCAGAAAAATAGAGGTATACATCAAAATACTGTAAATGTTAATGTTCATCAACCACATACACCATGGCATCCACTGTGTTTGAATTTTGTGAAGAAAGTAATTTATATGCATGCTGTGAAGGTAATACAAAATAGTAATACTAAGTTCTAATGAGTACTTTTTTTCCACCAAACTGAATTGCATGGGAAATCTGGGCCCTTTATTTGAAAATGAGTGCATCAGGCAATACTGGAAGATGCCACAATGTGTGAGGGAATCTTGCTCAGACATGTGAATAACTGTGGCTTGCTTAGCCTAAAGAATCATGGCTTTAAGAAAATGAATTTGTTGATAAATATACTGCTCAAAAAATGAAAGGAACACTTTTTAATCAGAGTATAGCATCAAGTCAGTTAAACTCCTGGGATATTGATCTGATCAGTAAAGTAGCAGAGGGGGTTGTTAATCAGTTTCAGCTGCTTTGGTGTTAATGAAATTAACAACAGGTGCACTAGATGGGCAACAATGATACAACCCCAATACAGGAATAGTTTTACAGGTGGAGGCCACTGAAATTTTTTCCCTACTCATCTTTTCTAACTTTTTTCACTAGTTTTGCATTTGGCTAGGGTCAGCGTCACTACTGGTAGCATGAGGTGATACCTGGACCCTACAGAGGTTGCACAGGCAGTCCAACTCCTCCAGGATGGCACATCAATGCGTGGCATTGCCAGAAGGTTTGTTGTGTGTCCCAGCACAGTCTCAAGAGCATGGAGAAGATTACAGGAGACAGGCAGTTTGTCTAGGAGAGCTGGACAGGGTCTTTAACCCATCAGCAGCACCAGTATCTGCTCATTTGTGCAAGGAGGAACAGGATGAACACTGCCAGAGCCCTACAAAATGACCTCCAGCAGGACATTGGTGTGAATGTCTCTGACAAAACAATCAGAAACAGACTTTATGAGGGTGGCTTAAAGGCCGACATCCTCTAGTGGGCCTGGGGCTCACTGCCCGGCAACATAGAGCTCGGTTGGCATTTGCCATTGAACACCAGAATTGGCAGGTCCGCCACAGGCACCCTGTGCTTTTCACAGATGAAAGCAGATTCACCCTGAGCACATGTGACAGACGTGAAAGGGTCTGGAGAAGCTATGGAGAATGTTATGCTGCCTGTAACATTGTTCAGCATGACTGTTTTGGTGGTGGGTCAGTGATGGTCTGGGGAGGCATTTCCATGGAGGGATGCACAGACCTCTACAGGCCAGACACTGGCAACCTGACTGCCATTAGGTATCAGGATGAAATCCTTGGACCCATTGTCAGACCCTACGCTGGTGCAATGGGTCCTAGGTTCCTCCTGGTGCATGACAATGCCTGGCCTCATGTGGTGACAGTATGTGGGCAGTTCCTGGAGGATGAAGGAATTGATACCATCAAATGGCCCCCATGTTTGCCTGACATAAATCCAACAGAACACCTTTGGGATGTCATGTTTTGGTCCATCCAACGCCGCCAGGTTGCACCTTGGACTGTCTAAGAGCTCAGTGATACCCTGGTCCAGATCTGGGGAGAAATACCACAGGACACAATCCATAGTCTCATTAGGAGCATACCCCAACATTGTCAGGCATGCATACAAGCATGTGGGGGCCATACAAACTACTGAGAACCATTTTGAGTTGCTGCAATGAAATTTCAGCAAAATGGACTAGTCTGCTGCATCATTTTTTCACTTTTTGGGGTGTCTTTGAATTCAGTTCTCTGCAGGTTGCTAATTTTCATTTCCATCAAACAATGGGGCATCCTTACATTCCTAACACATTACCCAGTCCATATCAGTATAGATATCCAGCATGATATTTTTCCCCATTGACATCTGATGTGTTTTCAAAGTGTTCCTTTAATTTCTTTTTGCACAGTGTATAAATGTTCTTGGTTTTTGGGAGACAGGGAGAATGCCCTGTTTCCCAGTACCCTGGAATTTTTAAGGTTTTTTACCAGAATCTGGATGTTTACTCTGTCTGCTATAAAACAAACCTGTTGGTTTGCCCATGGGCATAGTACTGGTTTACTCTAAAGCCCAGTTCCAGCCAAAAATTTGCATGTTAACTTAAATTAAACAAGGTGAGTTTTATTTAATTCTAGAGTAGTAACTCTTATATTACTACATTACTATATTACTATTTTTGTGTTGGAATGCTCTGCAAAGGAAGTAATGCCAAAATCGAAATTTAAAAAAAGTCTACTAATGTTGTTTACACTATTTGTATCCTATATTTAGGAAACATTTGCTATATTGGAGTGAATTCCAGGGAAAAACTCTATCAGTGGTAATTAAAGCCATGCCCACACAAAGCTTTAACACAAAGAGAAGGATCTTTAATGGAGCTGTGTCGGAGCTTGATTGACGTTTATTCACTCCCTACTCCACTTCTATCACAAAGAAATCTTTCCTGCATGGGATACAAAGGGTTTACAAAGTGATACGTATGCATGAGCTCTGCACTTTTACTGTTGTTTGCAGATCAGTTTCACTTGGATGAGAATACTGGAGAACTACAGACAACAGAAAAATTCAACTATGATGAACAGCCATTCTATACAATCATTGTGGAGGCCGATGTGCCCCCTGACTTGCAAGGTAAAACATACCTTTGCTATGCTAGCTTCCAGGTAACATGCACTCCTGCAAAGAGATCTTATCCAGAGAAAACAAAAGTGGTTAATGGAAAGCTAAAATAGTGTTTGACAATTTATAACTTTATAAATTGGTGTGGGTGTGTGTTTGTGTGTGCGTGTATATATACACACACTATATTGCCAAAAGTAATGGGACAGCCCTCCAACTCATTGGATTCAGGTGTTCCAATCACATTCATGGCCACAGGTGTATCAAAACACGCACCTAGGCATGCAGACTGCTTCTCCAAACATTTGTGAAAAAATGGGTTTCTCTCAGGAGCTCAGTAAACTCAAGCGTGGTACCGGGTTAGGTTGCCACCTGTGCAATAAGTACCTTCATGCAATTTCATTCAACTGTTAGTGGTATTATGACAAAGTGGAAACAACTGGGAACAACAGCAACTCAGCCACAAAGTGAGAAAGCAGGGTCAACGCATGCTGAAACGCACAGTACACAGAAGTAACCAATGGTCTGCAGAGTCAATAGCTAAAGACCTCCAAACTTTGTGTGGCCTTCAGATTAGCACAACAACAGTGTGTAGAGAGCTTCATGGAATGGGTTTCCATGTCCGAGTAGTTGCATCCAAGCCTTACGTCACTAAATGCAATGCAAAGCGTCGGATGCAGTGGCGTAAAGCACGCCACCACTGGACTCTAGAGCAGTGGAAACTTGTTCTCTGGAGTGACGAATCATGCCTCTCTGTCTGGCAATCCGATGGACTAGTCTGGATTTGGCAGTTGCCAGGAGAATGGTACTTGCCTGACTGCATTTTGCTAAGTTTAAAGTTTGGTGGAGGGGGATTATGGTGTGGGGTCGTTTTTTCAGGGGTTGGGCTTGACCCCTTAGTTTCAGTGAAGGGAACTCTTAAGGCATCAACATGCCAAGACATTTTGGCCAATTTCATGCTCCCAACTTTGTGGGAACAGTTTGGGGTTGGCCCCTTCCTGTTGCAACATGACTGCGCACCAGTGCACAAAGCAAGGTCCACAAAGACATGGATGAGTGAGTTTGGGATGGAGGAACTTGACTGGCCGGCACAGAGTCCTGACCTTAACCCAATAGAACACTTTTGGGATCATTAGAGTGGAGACTGCGAGCCAGGCCTTCTCGTCCAACATTAGTGCCTGACCTCACAAATGCGCTTCTGTAAGAATGGTCAAACATTCCCATAGACACACTCCTGAACCTTGTGGACAGCCTTTCCAGAAGAGTTGAAGCTGTTATAGCTGCAAAGGGTGAGCCAACTCAATATGGAACCCTGCGGAATAAGACTGGGATGCCATTAAAGTTCATGTGCGTGTAAAGATAGGCGTCCCAATACTTCTGGTAATGTATTGTGTGTGTGTATGTATATATATATATATATATATATATATATATATATACACACACACACACACACATATAATTTTTTTATCGTATTTAGAGACGTTTATAAAGTGGATTGCTCAGGTTTGCAAGGTTTTCTGGGCTTCTTAATCAGAAAGACCAGCATTAAATCTACCTTTGCTGACTGCTGCTTTCGACTTAGTGGAGGTTTGAAAGTTAATGTAACATGTCCCTCTTCTATTCCCATCATAGCAGTAAACAAACTTTTTTAAAACAGCCCATCACTCTTTTCCTGATTACTGCAATTGCTGAATTTTAAATATTCATATACAATATTTCATATTATCTTGGGATAAGAAAGGAGTAAGAACATTTTTTTTAAATAATGAACATATTTCAATATTTTCCTTCTTTATATTTACAATTTTGTACTTAAATTTTAGGTACATTTGAGTGTTTTTAAGGTATAGCTGTGTGTTGTTCATGTGCTTTTGTGCAGGTTGGCTTGTGTGTGTACATGCATGTTTAAACTGAACACCAGCCTTATGCAATTGTACTCCTCTCCTGTACTGAAATAGCTTACTCTGTTTTTAGTGCACATTGCAAGTTTCTCTCCGCATGTATTAGAACCTGCAACAAGTTATATAGAGCCTGCTTCGTTTTCAGGCTGGAGGATGTTCAGCATCAACTAGAGTTTTTCTCCCCAACTCTACTGTCCCCTTGGATGTCAGTTCAACCATGCAAATTCATCCTACCAAGAAATGCCCGCTCCTGCAATCTGACATCCAGTGATATTTGCATAATAATCCAGCCCACTTCTTTCATCAGAGCTAAGCACTTTTGAGATAAATACTGCAAATAGGTGTTGTGATGTTTTCAGGAAATTACTGTATGTACAGCATCCTGCCAATACCTCACACCAGCCATGATCTTGATCTTCCTGCATTGCATAGTGAAGCAGAAAGACCCAGTACTAATGTTAATGAGTCTAAAAAAGTATGTAATAAAAACAGAATTTTTTTATTTAAAAATGTAATTATCACATTGATGAGGGTGAAAATGAGGAACCAGGGATGTTGACAAAATAATAGCAGTTTAAACTTCAGCTTTCATGAATACAGTTTTAGTGCTACCCCCCCCTAGGAGTCGCTGTAGATGTACACAGGTTATTTCTATAATCAGTGCAGGACGGCGTGCACACAGCAGAATTGCATTCACTCAGGCTCAATAAACAGTCCAGGGGTGCCTTTTTGAAGCTTATTGCTAAGTAACTGATAACTTGGTAGGACAATGGGGTATAAGATACCACACAAACTGAAGAGGATTCTTCTCTATCCCTATGTGGCAGCAATACAGTACCCATTCCCAGCTGAGAACCAGGGGAATTGCTGGACAAGTTTAGCAGAAATAAGCTGAAGTAGTCTAGTTTCTAGCAGCTGAGGGATCATAAAACACTGCAAAGCAAGGGTTTGGCTCTCAGGGTCTCAGCCTATTTAAAAGCAACCCAGCCACCATCTGGGCACACCTCCCTAAGGATTGGCTAGGCACTATCAAATATTCAGGCCAGGAATTTGAATTCTCCCGCCATAAGCTTCTTCTGGAGATAGGGGGAAGCAATCAAACTTCCAGCCCGTGAAACCCTGAAAAGACTACACCAAGCAATTACTGCTTCTGTGACTAAAGCAGAAGCTCAAACACTAGATTTGCCAAACAGTCTATATTAGGAGAGTGCTACACAGTAAACAGATGCAGAAGCATTCTTTGAGTTCTATAATCAAGCTTCTAAACCTAATGCCGGCCATACATGGGTCGAAATCTGACCTCTTTTTCGTCCGAAAATCGGACCTAAGAATAATTGGCCAATTTTCGCTCTGTTAGTAGGTCAATGGCACCGGCTGATTTTTGTGGTTTCTTCCCTTTTCGGTGATCGGGCATGTTGGAAAATTTGTGAAAAAGGACCGATTTTTGACTCAATGATGGTCAAATCGTACGATCGTTTTTCTGAAAAGAATATGCACATGAACTGTGAGCTGAAAGGAACAGATGTTTCACCTGTTATATGGGGTGAACTTTATGACTTGGTCAGCCGAAATCATTGATGGTTACCATCGGATTACCAAACAAACAACGTTTTTGATTTTTGGACTACAAATCATTTGGGGTTCGACCCATGTATGGCCTCCATTAGGGATGATTTACATTAGCAGGGACCACTCCCCTTTGGCTGGATAGGCAGCAGCTGGGGGTGTACCCATCACTGGTTTGCAGCAGGAATTATAGCTCTATTCAAGTGAAAATGGCCATGCTGCAACCACGTGCAACGATGAGTAAATTTCTCTGCAAAAAGAATAGCCATCCCTCCTTGTATGACTTGCTCCATCTACTAAAGAAGAGCACACAGAAATAATACCTTTTGTCCTCTTCTAGAAAATATTTGTTTGCAATTACAAGCTCTTCTGCCATCTTAAAGGTTTGTTATCAACTCCTAGGGGTACCACTAACTGGCCTGAACATCCCAAAGCTTTGGGCTTTGGGAGGATCTGTACTCTTGGCCTTACTGTAGTGAGGGATTAGGCCATGTATGGCAAACTGAGTCAAAACGCTGTGGGCATTGACCATGTATAAAGAACTGTAGCACAGATAACTATTGTGGATTTCACTGTTTCATATGTCTTGTCTTAGGTCCATTGCTGAAGAATATGGCTCGTTTACAAATTAACCTGCTAGACTTTCACAAGGGTCCAATATTTGAGAAGCAAAAATACAATGCAACAGTGCTGAACACTTCACCCCGTGGATTCCCCATCATCAAAGTCACAGTATGCAATTCTTTATATTTAATGCTTTGATGCAGAATTGGTGCTTGATGTAGGCTGTGCATTTCTGTGTGTAATCTGTAATATACAAAGGGTACGACACAGTGAGACATTTTTTTTTCTTGTATACAAATCCCATTAAAATGAATTGTCAGTAACAAAGACATTTTATTGTTACAATAATAGTGTATATTTTATCACAAAAAATTACAAATACATACATAAATATACTAAGTAATATATATCTACATACATAGTAACAGTGAATGCACAGTGCTAACAGCTGCAAAATGTCATTTTAAAGGCTAAAGAACCCGGTTTAGGACCAAATGAAATGCTCGTCTATAGTCTGGTGAATCAGTCAATGGAAGAATTTTCTATTGATAATTACACAGGCCAAATCAAGAGTAAATCTGTGGCTGGGAAAAATGGAACATTTCATATCAAAGTCCAAGCTATGGACCCCAGTGGTCTTTTTAACCAAACCATTGTTCAGGTAAACCTTATTTAATTCTGCTGCCATGTTGATAATTCTAAATGCATCATAAACTTTCATTAAAAACAATTGCTTACACCTTGGTAAGCCAGTAAGTATGTTTATAACTGTCCTAACTAGATGGTTGATGATGCAACATCCTTCTTTTGATATCTCCTACTGTCGACACACCTTTAACATTAGCACCAGTAACTGAATGTACACGGAATTAGAACTTAAAGTATTTTTGTTTTTTCTTGCAGATAAAAATAGAATCACCACACCTTTCACGTGATGATGCAAAGATTAAAAATAACCAGACATTAGATGAGGCTGAAGATCATGTTGAGAAGAATAAAAAGTACAACTTTAAATAAGCTGGATTGTGCTTAAGGCTGGTCATACATTGTACAATTTTCTTGAGAATTTTGCTTTAGATTTATAAAACAAAAATTTGCTAAAAATGCATGCAACCAATGCACATTACCCAGTGCTTATGTAAGAATGGTGAATACAACTAAGCTTGAGAGCTATCTATTCTATGTTTAAAAACAATTGTCATATATAGCAATCAATATAACATTAATCACAGCAGCGCTCCACACTTTAAAAAGGTTATAATCTTCCACCAATTGGTGATGAAAAGTGTACCAAATCCCAAACAGATTCCCTCAGAGTCGTAAGGATGAAATGTTAGGGATGTGGCTAAACAGCGTAAAGGATGTAACGTCAGCCCATGGATCGACAGGGTGGAGAGATACCGCATGCATTATTGCGGTCAGAGGTCTGATGTCTAATGAACTGAGATTGTAATAAGCGATCATTCTTTTTATGTTTGTGAGTTTTTAATGGGAATGAACAAGCAATACATTTGTTAAATGGGATTATGCTATGTGTGTTGCTTTGTTCCTTTATCTTGAGCTTTTAAAGTTTTAAAGTACTGCTGTGGGGAGGGAAGATTTTGGATGGATCCACCTAAATGGATAATTGAATAAAAGGGCTGTTTGCCTATCAGTAATATGACAGGCATTTCCTTGTGGTGAGTTGTATCCTGAGGGGATGTGGTTCACTGAGCACAAAGGGTGATTGATATGTTACTCTGAATAAAGGGCGAGGAGTGAAGCTGTGAGCTATTTGACCCTGAGGAAAACATCTCACTGACTGTTTGGGATTTGGTGCACTTTTCATCACCAATTTATGTAAGACTATAAACTTTTAAAAGTGCGGAGCACTGCTGTGATTAAAGCAATATTAAAGGTTCATTTTTTTTTTGAAAAATAACAAACATGTTATACTTACCAGCTCTGTGCAGTGGTTTTGCACAGGGCAGCCTGGATCCTCCTCTTCTCTGGTTCCCCGCAGGCTCTCCTGGCTCCTCCTTTATGTCGGGTACCCCCACAGCAAGCAGCTTACTATGGTGGCACCAGCTGCTCCGTGTGTCCAGTTACACATGGAGCCGCGGCTTGGCCCTGCCCCCTCTTTTTTCTCATTCTCTGACTTGAATGGTATGATAACGAGAATAGTATCACTCTTTATAGTAATGCAAGTCATCATGGCATAGGGCGTTGTTACACAATCGTGGCACAACGTGGGATGTAATTTGGGCTCCCCCCAGGGTGCCGCTAGCACATGACCCAGTTTTTCCTGGATCATAGATGGATGAAAGCATTATGTGAAAGGGGGGTGTCCCTGGTGTGATACGGGGACTCTGGCATTGAGGTACTCTGACACTATACTGGGGTGCCTCAAGATTTTGCATACTTTTAAAGGGTGTCACAGCTGAAAAGAGGTTGAGAAATGCTGGCATAGGATGTACACGCTCCATGTCTCTAACAGCAATTAGCTGAGGATAAACCCATTCTAGTACTTTGATTACAGATGGTTTAATTTAAAACATGAAAGTTTTACATGTCATATATATTCTAATAAGGTTGTTTTTATGAAAAAGTTCAAGACTGGCTGGTGATTTTTTTTAAAGGATAAGTTCACCTTTAGGAACATGTTACCCATTTTTAGGGTGGGACATGTAACATGTTGTTGCTCCTTGATCCCCCCTCCCTCCCTGTGACAGCAGGCCGGGGATCTTCTCCCTGTACTTGCTGTCACTATTTTAAAAGAGCGCGTTCTGTGAATGAATCAATTACAAGTACCAACAGCCTTTGAGGCTGCCATCTTGTAGTTCTCAATGAACTACCAGGGCACTGTTGATCCCTCTAGGTAGTTCATTGATTCTTCCTGTCATTGTGTAACTACCTGCCCATATGAGGTACAAGCAGACAGCTTACACTGACAGTCTGCAGGAGCCCTACTTTGCACCCATGATCTGCTGGTCGCAGATGCAATGCTTTCCAGGCTCCTACAAAAAAAAAAATTGTAAACGCATATTTTTGTATCATTCAGTAATATTTGACCAGAAACAACATTTTCATCAACACAGCCAATGCAAGCAATTTACTATCAGTAAGAAATCCACAGACCATACTCTTGACACTTTTGGGAATTATCTAAAAGTTAGTTTTTCTATTCCTGAAAAAAAACGTAAAACCCAAATAAACTTTCACAAGAAAAATGAAGTAGCCTGAGTCTCCAGCAGTCCAAGATGGCCCGTGCACACTGTTTCAGTCAACAGCGGTCATGCTCCCCAAGCAGCGCTGTTGATTGGAGTGTGCAGGAGGCATTTCAGGCTAATGGTGACCTGGTCTGGTGACCCAGAGTGTTAGAGCAGCAGTATGACTCTCCAACAAGCTGCCAGCACAGTATATTCTAACCCTTGACAGCACAAAGTATTTTAAAAAAGCAAAAACGAGCATGTTTGTTGCTGTATATGAAGTATATACCGTAATGAATAAAGAAGGTTAAATAGAGGTTCAAAGTGGATCCACATTACGTATACTTTTCCAAGTTAAGTGCATATCTGCTAAGTAATGTGTAAGTGTAAGGTGATGTGCGCATAAATGTAAATACAGGCATGTGGCAATTAAAGGTGCATGCACATGGAAGTATTTTCCAGAAAAAGCACAAGCCTCATTCTCAGGAAATGATGTCCATGTGCGTGCACTGGTAATCACAAGCACTAGTCTTTACATCCTAATTTACAATCATTGTATTTTACAATACATTGGACAGAAATACACTGCAGCTAGGGCTCCTGGACATTGTAAACACAGGCATATTTTATGCTGTATGGCTATACATCTATGTTTACATCAGTGTCCATATACTCCAACACGTAAAGGTATTTTTACCATTATTATTATGTAATATTTGTTATCTCTCTGGAACTCCCTCAATGTCGGCCTACCTTTACATCCCTATTTCAGTCTATGATGAATGCTGCTGCCAGACTCATCTACCATACCAATTGTTCAGTGTCTGCCATGCCTCTCTGCCAATCCCTTCACTGGCTTTTGAACACCCAAAAATACATATGTAGTGCTACCTCCACAGGAGCCACTTATATCTTGCCCAGGCTTTCCCCTAGATCTTCTCCTGCAGCCAAACACGCCACATTTCCTATAGCCAGGTGCACACAACTTTTGCTCTTTACTCCACTGACCAGTCTAGGGGTTGTAGTTTTTTGTTGTTTTATTTTGTTTTTGGATACTAGGATAGGGAAGGGAAAATAGTAGGATGCTCCGAATCAAACTATGTGCAATTGAGGACAGCGTATCTGTGGGTTTTCCTTAGTGAAACTGTGTAGCTGACTATAGAAAAATGGAGCAAAGTTACTCTGTAGATATACAGAACTTAGTGGACAGTTGCTGTTCTGGATACTAGCTGGCATCCACTCCTAGCTTACATCAAGCAGCTGACTATGTATGTCCCCGAGGGGGGTTAAACAGCACAAGTCCCAGTATCCATGTAGAACAGTCTGTATTCACAAGGACCTTGCTGCTGGTCACCTTCCTCTGTTATACCAGACAGGATCTGTAGACATCCCCCTCAGTCAGCTCTCAGAAGCACTCTGGGATTCAGCATTTTGGCAGTTGGGTCGCCCACACGAGGCCTCCTGGCAGCATGAGCCAGGGGAGGCAGCCACCTCCCTGGCTGGAACTCCCTTTTCAGAGAAATAAGAACCAGATCAAATGCGCTTACTGAATATAAATACTAGTACCCAGCATTCTTAGGGGCCCCACTCCCTGTAATTGGCTTGGAACTGCATCCACATTAATGCTGCTGATCTGCATGGGTCACTCCGGTTCATCCAGAACCTTCCAAGGTCTCCTGGATGCAGAGGAGCCAATCAGAGCAGCAGCAGCACTGTGAGCCACACAGGATCTTCTCATTATTGCAGCTTTCTGTTAAGCAGGAAAGCTGCTATTTTTTGCCTGACAGTCTCCTATTAAGCAGCAGTCCACACTATACTAAACTAGACTATATACATCCTAGCAACCTACCTAGGAGGGTGCTACACGTACAACAACATACAAAACCATCCACAACTATGTCCTAAGCTACTTCACCAACCTTATATCAAAATATCACCTGAACCATCAACTTTGCTTCTCTCAAGACCTTCTGCTTTCTATCTCCTTCTTCACCTATTTCCATACTTTCCTTCAGGACTTCTCCAGAGCCTCCCATCTTCTAAAACTCCCTACCGCAGTCTCTCAGGATGCCTCTTACTGTGTCCATCCTGAGGCAATTTCTGAAAAATCATATCTTCAGGGAAGTCTATGCTGCCTCTACCTAACAACTGAACTTTTACTTTTTCTACAAACTCATCCCCCCACAGTCACTACCTTTAGTATTACTTGCAAGCATGTGCAGTTAGCTAGTCTGCCACCAGGTGGCTGTGTTCTAGAATAGTGTTTGTTTACAGAAAATAGTGTAATCAGGTCCCTTTTAGCTAGAGCCCTCCTATAGTGATGACATGGCTGAATCAGTGCCCATATACTGTATAAGCCAGGTTGGGAGGAGCCCTAGTGTAGTTGGGGCATGGGAGCCAGAGACCCCACCATCAGGCAGGTGGCAGATGTAGCCATCAAGTGGAGGCCCTGGACAGGACTGGAGGCTGGGGAGAGGTAGACCGGCATCCAGAATGTAGATTTCCTGACCCCTATGGTGGTGGCAGTTGCAAAAGGCCTTTTAGGCCAGGCCAAGCATTCCCTGGAGAACCTGGGAGAGGTGTACCCAAGATAGAGGTTTCTTCAGTGATCCTATCTCAATGTGACTACCAGTAAGGAACAGTGAGTAGACAATCCCCTGGTTCTACTCCTTGCCCTTTCGGGGTCAGGATGGCACCCTTTTCACTGGCGCATTAATGAATCTTTATTGACCACTCAGGTTACCCACCCACTCCTTAACAACCACACCTATTCATAATGAACTCGGATCTGTCCAAAATTATACCAGGTGGATTAGAAAACTTTTTGAGGCCAGCCGGTATAACGAATATACAAATCGAATATAGAAGAAATAAAATGAAATCCTGAAAAAGAACTGGATAGACACAACGAAAACAAATAAACTAAATTTCTACCTAATTAATGCGTCTGAAATGAAAATGTAACAAATTTTTCTGGTATGCACATGTCTAGTCTATTTTTATATACCTTAAATGTATTAATGCAGATAAAGCAGCTTAAATTTCAAATCAATAGTTCTCACCCATTCATATGCTGTACCTGCATAATGTAAAGTATTTCCAATATAATGACATTAATAGTCCCTGCACCAATAGAGTCTAAGGATAGCACTACATTTTTGTTCTCTGGCATTGCATTTCTGTTCAGAAAATATAACTTTATGTTATTCAATAATGATGAAATGTGCATTTTTAGAGCTCTGTAAAAGATACTGAAAAAGAAAATTAAAATTGTGGATTTATTTTCAAAAGACAGTAACACAAATATTCGTTTTCAACCTGATGAACAAAAACTAGTCAGGTAAATATTAGCTGTTTCCATCTTCAGTAGTCAGCTCGCATTGATCAGCAATCCAGTATTTCTTTACTGTTGGCCCTCTATTTACAATTTGTACAAATACACTAATATATATATATATATATATATATATATATATATATATTCCGCTGATTTGTCCCAGGTTCCCTTCCCAATTGGGTGTACGTGCAACCAGACACACGATGACTCGGACAGTCTCACAACTCATTTATCAGGCGGGTGATATGTCTTTTTTTGTGTTGTACTACTAGTTGAACTTGGTTGGGCTGTGGGACACTCCAAACCAAAAGGAGACTCTTTGTCTTGTCTACACTCCTCAGGATAATTCCTTTCTTGGCAGACAATAGGAGAGCTAGCAACACTGGGGCTCCAAGTAAAGCAAAGGTCCCAAATCAGCAGCACTGGAGCTGATGCTCAAAAGCTTAAAGTAGCGAACAGTCTCTAGAATCCTACGCTCAGGCCTATACTCACAAAGTCCCCTTATACTTGGATGCCTAAGTCCAATATCAGCCACACATCTGTGAATTTCTAGGCCAGATCTTCAGGGAATCTCCTTGATTTGGCTCCAGCTATTTCCAGACAATAGTCCCACCCCCCCCAGCTCTCCCCGTGCTGGAACCTCAATGAACTACTGCAGACTTCAGCTTCAATTCCCTGAAGGGCAGTACCCTTAGACTGGGGTCTTCTCCTCCTGGACAAGAACCCAGCTGCTCCAGGCCCCAGAATATTTATGCACTGCTTAGCCACCTATTGGACATTCTCCACCTCAGGGATTATTTTAGACTACACAAGGGTCTGCCTCTTCCAACCCACTACTTTCTAGAATTCACTAGAAGGCAGGGAAGTAGCTGAGCCTGCAGCGGGTGAGACCCAGAGCAGTCAACAATAATCACACACCATTCCAATGACTGCAGAGGAGCCATATATATAGCAATGTAACATTTACATTCTTTACGGACAGAAAGCTCGAAGAGGACATACACAACATTTTGAAGAAGATGGAGGAAATATTGCATAAATCTACGGATGTTAATGTGCAGTCACCTCAAGCATCTACCTTGAGTCCGGGAACCATAGCAGGCATCGTGATCGTTGTCTTTGCGCTCAGTGCTATCGCTGCTTTTTTGATTTATATAAGGTAAAATAATATGCTTACATGACTACAGGTTTGTTTGATATACCGGTTGCCTTCTGGTTCAATGACCTTTTCCTCTGAAGGTCCGTCATCAGATTCTTTCTCCTGCATCTCTTTGTTTGAAATTTCCTGAAAGGCGTAAACACAAAAGGGGGAGATTTACTAAAACTGGTGCACTCGAAATCTGGTACAGCTGTGCATGGTAGCCAATCAACTTCTAACTTCAGCTTCTTCCGTTAAGCTTTGACAATAAAACCTGAAAGCAGATTGGTTTCTTTGCACAGCTGCATCAAATTTTTCATGCCCCAGTTTTAGTGCATCACCCCCAGAAACAGCCACAGTGTATAGAAGAAACGTATTTGTGCAGATTTTTTATGATATATGAATAATCACAAAATAACATCTGCAAAATACTAATGCATGAATGATTTTTTGCTTGACATTTGTGAACAATTCTTTATTGTTCTCAGCTTTCAGTGCAGAGTAGGATGATGTGTGGTTCACAACCCATTTACAATTTAGGATGAAAACATGTGTTTCTATGATTTGGCTAAAGCAATGTTTTTCATGTTTGGATTAATGAGCTAAATTATATTACAGCGGTGTGTCATAGTCTTATGATCTTAAAGTGAACCTGTGATTAGGCAATGGGCATTCAAGTATTTACATATAACAAGCGGTAAATGAGCTTTACTAATTAGCCCTAGCTGGCCTCGGTAGCTGCAGGTATTGAGGAGAAATTCATCCTGTAAATTCACAGCAGAAGTATTGAAGTCTCTCAATAGTTCAGCTCACCATGCTACCCCCTCCTGGCAGTGACTTAGCAGCCTGCCAGCCTTTTGATTTCTTATATAAACACAGATCAATACCTGTAAAGCCTCAGACACACTAGGCATTTAGCCTCCATTGTTTAGGTGTGTGTGGAAGGCACAGACACACTGTCCTGCCTCCCTATTGGCACCATGTATAGTGTATAAGAGGCTGACAGCTGCTGTGGCTGAACAGAGCTGAATGGTGCACTTAGTGGTATTAACATTTAGGCCAGTATGTGACCAAGGATGAATGCCCAGAATGTAAGCAGTCTGCAAACTGGTCATTCATCCCTGGGCACATACTACTGTAAAACATAGTGCTGCTTGGTGCACAGTCCAGCTGCAGTAGCTATCAGTCTTTTATACACTTTTGGCACTTTCATACACACTGCTGGCAGTGGTCTGTGCCTGTGCCTCCCACCCACACCTAAATTCTGGATTTTCATGCACTGGGGCTAAACGCCCAGCGTGCATGAGGCCTCAGATGGTAACAGGGTGACTAGAGCTGCTAAAGTAATGACTTGAATGACTTCAGTGCTTCTATTGTGAAATATAAGTATTATTTTACAGTGCCCTCAGCTATAGAGATTAGTGTGGGGTTCTTTAAAAGCTCATTTACTGCTTTTAAAGAATAGGTAAACACTTTAGTGCCCATAGCCTGGCCACAGGTTCATTATACGATGACCATAGAGAATAGTTGGAAGTACCTCCACAATTGTGGTATGAATTCTACTGGGCCTGGTTCCTCCTCAAACAAGGGCCTTCAAGTCTCCCAAGCTCTCCTTAGGATCCAAGATACTGCATTCCGCTGAAAATATGTATGCCCACACATCCCAGAGCTGGGTGCTAGCTCACCAGTGGTTCGCTCTCGACTTCAAGTTCAGTGATAATAAAACAAAAGACAGCCACACTACTAACTTAAAGCCATTATTGAAGGTTTAATGAATGGTTCAGTGCAAGACAGACCACCTGAACTCAACACTCTGATGTGTTTTACTTGTAATGAGCCTATTCATAGAGTAGACAAAATAGTCTTGCACTGATGCATGCATTAGATCTTCAGTAATGGCTTTTAGTTTGAAGAGTGTCTACCTTTCTTTTTATCACCAAAGCTCTCCTATTTAGATCAAAGGGGAAGACAGTAGCAATTAGGAAAGGATTTGTAACATGCCTAGCCATTTTGTTCTACAAGAATGCTCATTCCAGGTTGTCATGCATTGCATAGACACTAGATTGTCCCTAATACAGACAAAAATAGACCAGATCCAGAAACTGCCATATAATGTGTATAGGAACCTTGACTCTTAAACTGGCCCTTTCTGAAGTATTTACAGGATGTCATTCTGATAAGCAGGTGTGACATTTAACAGGGTTAATGTACTGTATTACAGAGGAAGAGAGTGGTCATGTGCATTCTGGAACTTCTTTTCTGAAGCACAACTTAAGAGAATTATATCGTCTGCCACTGCTGATCTTTCCTTTTGAGTATATTATTTCCCTGATTCTTATGATTATATTTTGTGTACTTTATATTTTAGTGCTTTTAAACATTTAACTGAAACACAGCTATGGATGAGAATTGATTAAAAAGTATTGAAGCCAAGCAAAGTCAGCTAGTATTTTCAGGAGTCCATGAATGGCAGCCCATGTTCTTCTGTCCTGACAGGTTCAATTTAAAAAGGGAACCCCAGTTGTTAAAATGCTAAAGCAAAATACTTCTGTTACTATTCTACAGAAAGAAGAGTGTAGATAATGCAGCTGATGCAGAGACAGGATCAGTTCATGATGAAAACCATGACAAAGGAACTCCAAGCAATATGCCAACTGAAAGTGACAGGTAATATGTGAGGTTTTTTTTTTTACACTTGTCATATACCATATACACGTTTCTGCATTTATTATATAGTATTTATTTGGGAATAGACCCATTTTGTACATATTTGTTTTAATACAGCATATCACAATTATAACACAAAATACTGGTTTATACTCAATGTTCATATTTGAAATTTAAATGGCACTCCATGTAATTCTGATTTGTATCATTGACTGTCTATTGGGGATTTTATATGAAAATAACTTCAGAAAGCATAAACATAAGCTCAGCTGAAAAGCCATACCCAGATTGCCATGGACCGATGGTGAGGAAGTTCTCCTAGTATGTACCCATTGTGGAATCAATCCTCAGCCATCTTCATCCAGAATGTTTGCTATCTCTTGTGGGTAGAATGCCATTTAAAATCTCTACGTGATTATCCCAGCAAAGATCACTCCAGAGGATAAAGCAAAGGGTACAGGGTACAGTGACAGAGCCCGAGGAACATCAAGACACTGCTGCCGACAGGTGAACACGTCTGAGATACATGCACATACAGTATATATTAGATGGGGTCATCTGCACGGGAGTCTTTTAATGATAGATAGTTACATAATTAGTCAGGCTGAAAAAATATGCTAGCCATTCCAGTTCAACAAATAAAAAAAACCTAACATACACAAATAGAAAACCTCCATATATGCTAGCCTATATTCACAGCTGATAAAAAGGAAGGCAAAAAAAATGCAAAAATGCATGGTCCAATTCGCTCCAGCTGGTGAAAAAAAATTCCTTCCTAACCCCCCGGGAGGCAATCGGATATTCCCTGGATCAACTACCCCTGACATTATTACCGCTAAATATTAGTATCCAGTTATACAGTATTTTGTGCAGTTAGGAATGCATTCAGCTCTTTTTAAAACAATTTCCTGAGCTGGCCTGAAATACTTCTTGAGGGAATCTATTCCATATTTTCACAGCTCTATTTTGTAAAGAAGCCTTTCCATATGTAAAGGTTAAGTCTGTTTTCCTCCAGACGTAAAGAGTGCCACCTTCTCTTCTGTAATGACCTGAAAGTGAATAATATATATGGACCACTGATGTATTTATACATGGTAATCATATACCCCCTTAATCGCCTCCTCTCAAGACTGAATACATTCAGTTTAGCTAATCTTTCCTCATAGCTGAGCTCTTACATGCCTCTTATTAGTTTTCTTGCCTTTCTCTGCACTCCAATTTCCTGTTAACTGGTGTCCAAAACTGAACTGCATATTCTAGATCATATCTTACTAATGATCTGCATATAAGCCAATCAGCCTTCTGGTTTTATTGTCAAATCTTAATTGAACAAGCCGAAGTTAGAAGCTGATTCTGAGTGTACCAGTTTTAGTAAATCTCCCCCTATGTCTCTCCCTCTTTTAATACAGGAAAGCATTTTGCTAGCTTTAGAAATTGCAGATTGGCATTGAATGCTATTATAAGGTCTACCAGAACACCCAGATCCTCTCCGCCATCATTTGCTGCATAGTTCCCAATTTATCTGCTTCCCGCCCACAATGTACTGCGGACGGGGTGGCAGCTACAGGCAAAGCGACATACCTGTACATCGCTCTGGCTGTATCAACACAGGACACAGCGGAATGCAGATCCTGGTGAACAGGACCCAGTGGTCATGCGATCACGTGACCACAATGCTAGCAAATCTGATTCATAACAGCTCTGCTTCTCTTCCTGGTAAACTGTGATTGGCCCACATCTCTCACATGGTACATTGGTCAATCACAGTACACTGTAATTATATGACCAGCTAGAGCCAGTCGGAGATCACTGTATTTTGAACTTTCATTAACTAAATCCATTCATTACCATTCAAAGCAAGCATTACATTGCAGGAACAATAATATTACATAAAAAAATTAATTGCGGTCATATTAGTTCACAGACCCGATTCATCATATGCCCATGTTCTCTGCTGTTACATATATGCCCAACAAGGACCAGCAACGTACTGGTACTTAACAGGACTTTGGTTATACCGGGATGGTGCCTGCAGGCATTATCCTGGTATCGTTTATTTCAGCTTGCAGTCGGCATTCATGTAAAAGTAATCCTAGTAGCTAATTAGCTAGTGGATAATTTTTACAGACAATGGGAAGGGACATTCACCCCCCCAGATGTCCTGCCAGCTGACCAGAACCAAAATGGCTCCAATCATCTCTATGGTATAAGAAACTGAACGCTACAAGCATTTAATCATTTCCATTTTGCTGTTTCCGTTTTTTATATAGACAGCGCCATTTTTAAATTGGGAAAGCCACTGATCACACCAATCTTGGTGAAAATTTTTTCTTTTTTTTTTTCCTTTCTCAAAACCCTATGACAAAAATGATATCTGCAAAATACTCACCGTGCCTCTTATCAAATTCCTTGGGGTGTTTACTTTCCAAAAGGGGTCATTTGGGGGGGGGGGGGGTTGTACTGCCCTGCCTTTTAGCACCTCAAGATATGTGATCGGCAGTCAGAAAGTAAAAGCTGGGTAAATTCCAATATATATACACCATAATTATAGAAACCAATTAATATACACGTATTGGATTTTCTTTTTACCAAAGACGTGTAGCAAAATACATTTTGCCCGAAATTTATGACTAACATTGAGTTTATTGAATATTTTTTATAACCCAATATAGAAAATTCTTTTTCCAAAATTTTCAATCTTTTTTTATTTATATCACAAAAAATTAAAAACCCAATGGTGATAAAATACCACCAAAAGAAATATCTATTTGTGTGAACAAAACGGACATAAATTTCTTTTGGGTTCTGAGTTGCATGACTGTGCAATTACTAGTTGAAATAGTGCAGCGCTGAATAGCAAAAAAATGACCTGGTCATGAAGGGGGTTAAATCTTCCGGAGGACAAGTGGTTAATAGTGCACCGAGGTTGGCTTGTCAGTTGGAGACATCCTGTAAGAACATATTATCACTGCATAGCTTGGTGTAATCTGCAAACACTAAAATGGTACTTTTAAACTTAAACTCTATATCATTTATAAATATTTTCAAAAGTAAGTTTCATAAAACTGAACCTTGGAGTACACAACTAATAACATTAGACCATGTTGACCAGAGTAGGTATCATTAACCACTACTCTGTGAATACGGTCTTTTAGCCAGTTTTCTATCCATATACAAACTGAATTTTCTAAGCCTGTAGACTTAATTTATACATTAGTGGGGATGTGGGGAATTGTGTCAAACATTTTGGCAAAATCCAAATATACTGTTCACATCCACTCCTTTGTTTTTGTTTACCTCATAAAAAGAAATCAGATTTGTTTGACAAGTTTTGTCTTTCCTGAGTCCATGCTGACTATTGCCTAAAATATTATTTTCTAGCAAAAACTCTTCTGTGTTCTTTTATTAAACTCTCAAGTATCTTCCCAAATTTAGCAGTTAAACTAACCAGTCTGTAGTTACTTGGTAAAGACTTTGATCCCTTTTTAAATATGGGCACCACATTGGCCTTGTGCCAATCCAGTGGTTCCTTGTCAGTCATTACAGTGGCTCAAAAATTAGAAACAGACTCTTGGATGTAAGCGATCTGGACCAGATGCTTTATTCACCTTTATTTTGCCTAAATGTTTCTGGACCTTGTCAATTCTGAGCCATTGTGGATCACTTGGGGCTATGTCAACATTATCCCCATTAAGGACCTTAGCTTTCTCATTTTGCTTTGTATACACAGAGGTGAAGAAGATTTTAACCAATGTGCCTTCTCTAGTCCCCAGTAACCAACTCAAAATTATCTAGTAAAGGGTCTACATGCTCAGACCTGACCTTTTTAATTGTTAAAATATTTGAAGAATTTTTGGGGGGTTGTCTATTGAAATGTGTAGTACGTTTTGAATTTTTGCACCCTTGATTTCCTTTTTACATATGCTGTTATACTCTTTGTAATGTTTAAATGATGATAGTGTTCCTTCATTTTCAGATTTTTTTTAAATGCTATTGCACACAGTCAATTTGAAGCATTCCCATTTCTGTTTTGTGTTCTTCAATGACAACATTCCCTCCCAGTCTAGATCCTGGAGAGCAGCCCTCGGGCTTGCAAAATTTGCTCTCTTAAAATTAAGTGTTTTTATCTTTTCAGTATGTGTTTGTTGTTTACAGCTAACATTAAATGAAATCATGTTATGGTCACTGCTACCCAGATGTTCTTTTATATGAACATTAGTAATTAGCTCTACATGGTTTGAGATAAACAGGTCCAGCAGAGCATCATTTCTTGTTGGGGCCTCTATGAACTGTATCATAAAATTGTCTTGTAATAGGTTTATAAATGTCCTTCTTTTACTGTTCCTGCAGTGCCATTACTCCAGTCAGTTTCAGGGTAGTTCAAATTCCCCATTATCACTGTGCCAGCCGTTGCAACCCTTTCTTTCTGAGGAAAGAGCTGAGTCTCCACCTCCTTAACATTGGGTGGCCTGTAACAATCTACAATAATTAACTTTGAAGTACACACACCCATATGCAGCTCCACCCATAACGCTTCAGCATCATCACACTCTCCATCAACAGGGTCCTCTTTCACACTTACTTTGAGATCACTTCTCACATAGAGACAGACACCTTCACTTTTTTCATTTTACATTGTCTCTCAGAAAGAAAGCAAAGCCAGGAATATTAATAGCCTAGTCATGTGAAGAATGAATCAAGATTCAGCAATACCAATTAACCACTTGCCTACTGAGGACTTATACCCCCTTCGTGCCCAGGCCAATTTTCAGCTGTCAACGTTGTCGCACTTTGAATGACAATTGCGCGTCCATGCAACATTGTATATGCAATTTTTATCATTTTTTCACACACAGAGCTTTCTTTTGGTGGTATTTATTTTTTGCAGTATAAACAAAAAAAGCGCAAATAAATTAAAGAATAAAGTTTTTCTTTGTTTTCATTATAACATTTTGCAAACAGGTAATTTTTCAAATTTTTCTCCTTCACTGATGTACATTGATGAAGCTGCACTGATAGGTAGCACTGATAGGCAGCACTGATGGGCACTGATGAGATGGCACGGATAGGCAGCACTGATGGGCACTGATAGGCTGCACTGATGAGGTGGCACTGGTGGGCATTGATGAGCACTGATGATACTGCACTGATATGCAGCAATGATGGTCACTGATAGGTGGCACTGACGGGCGGCACTGATGGGCACAACTGCTGGGCAGCACTGATGGGTGGCACTGATGGACACTGGTGGGTAGCACTGCTGGGCAGCACTGCAAGGCATTTATCAGGGCACTGATCATCAGTGCCCTGATGATCAGTGCTGATCTGCTCTGTGACAGCTGCTGGTTATCGGCAGTACTTTCCTTATGCTGTAACAGCGTGAGGAAAGTGCTGTCAATAACCGGCACCTGTATTTACTCCGTGATCTGCTGTGTCATTGGACAGAGCTGATCCCGTGGTGAAAGGCCACTGTGATTGGCCTTTTCCTTATCACCTGATCAGCTGTGTCCGTAGGACACAGCGATCACGTAGATCACCGGGTGCGCACCCCTGGGGGCGCACGGGAGGGCGTGTTCTGGGAGGATGTCATATGACGCCCTCCCAGAACTGGGTAACCGCGCTGTAGCCATCATTCAGCTATAGCACAGTTACCAAGTGGTTAAATCATAGTTCTCTTCCTGCATCAAAGCTTCCAACTCTCCTATTTTGCTTAGCAGACGTCTGACATTGGTGAACAAACAATTAATTAATTGTCACATTTTGCACTTGTGTATTGCATAGCTTTTTAGCAGTACAAACAGTATTATAATTTCCAGTGGTTGTATGTAACATAGGACTGGCACCAAAACAATCAGCCACTAGTGTAATGCAGGAGCCATAACTGCTCCTCTCTAGGGGCCAATTCACACTAAATGCGGTGACAGACATTTTACTGCATGTTAAAACTTCTGTCACCGCAAAGACACACAGGAAACAATTGTTTCCTATGTGTCCCATTCACACTGAAATGCAGCCTAGTGCTGTGCTGAAATAAAGTGCAGACATACTGTATTTTATTGCAGAGCCCCAGCCCAAATCTCACTGCAATGTCAGGCAGCGCAGAACACCACTTGACATTGCAGTGAATGAAGTGTATGTTTTGTACACTTCAAATAAAGCTGGTACAAAACAAGAATAAGGGATGGTGCAGTGCGCTGAATCTTGCACCATGCTGCTTCCTAGCAAGCCGGAAACACAGAGCGGCTGGAGCGGTGATTTGTTCTTGCTGCTCTGCTCTTAACGTTTTGCACAGTAGTGTATTACATTGGGTCGCTGTGATAAAGTGATTCCTTTCCCAAATTTAGTGAAGAAACTGCCAGACGCACAGCATTTTCTCTCTCTCTGGCTCAATAACAGTCTAGGGAGTGTCTTTTATGCTTTTTTTGTAGATTAAACTCAGATGGGGTAAAAAGAAACATGGGATACCTTAAAAATACTGACACTTCTATTCCCACTGATCTGTCATTGTGTCACAAAGCAGAAGTAAATGAGATAGCATTCCTAAAAGACTCACCACTGACTGGAGTAATGACTATGGTCTTTTTGAAGAACAGTCACTGCATAGAGTCACTAGGTCTCTGAGTACAGCTCATAATGCCACAGGATCATTGGTTGCCTCCTTCTGACATCCATAGGGCGCTCTTCAGCGAGGGAAAAATAAAACTCAGAGTGCCACAGGACAGCTGGACACCCTTCTCCAACTTCCACGAGGTACTCTTAGCAAGCTCTCCAGACCAAAATCCCAGACCAGACTTTGAAACAAGCCCCTCAGCAATGCTTTAGTTGGGACCTTGATGACCCCCTAAGCAGCATTCCAGCAGACTGCCCGTAGGGACAGTGCCTCATTAGGCTGGGGGCTCTTCTTGTAAGACTGGACCCACTCACTCCATGCTCCAGGTCTCAGACTATTTAGGGACTCTCCAGCCACCCATTGGGCACACCTCCCCAGGGTTTGGCTGGTTCCATAAATATTCAGACTGCCCCTATGTCTTTTCTCCCACTGTGATTCCAGAATCGTCTAGAATGAAGGGGGATATAATCAGACCAGCAGCCTGTAAAACACTGAGCAGGCTAAAATAATAAAAAACTGCTCCACTGGCTAGAGAGGAGATATATTAACCACTTCCCGACCGCTCTAAAGCCAAAAGACGACTATAGCGCAGTCGGCTAGTTCTGGAAGGGCATCCATGGATATCCTCCAAGAACCACGTCCCCCGTGCGCCCCCCATGCGTCCAATCACAGCGTAAACAGGAAATGCTGGTTATTGGCAGTTCTCTCCTCACTCGAACAGCTGGCTATCAGTGCCCATCAGTGCTGACTATCAGTGTCCATAAATGCTGGCTATCAGTTCCCATCAGTGCTGGCTATCAGTGCCCTATCAGTGATGCCTGTTAGTGCCGCCTATAGTGCATCCTAATCAGTGTCGCCTCAACAGCGCAGCCTATCATTGCCCATCAGTGCCACCTATCAGTGCCCATCAGTGCCACCTATCAGTGCACATCAGTGCCACATATCAGTGCAGCTTTATCAGTGCCACCTCATTAATGCCCATCAGTGCCCATCAGTACAGCATATCAGTGCCCATCAATGCAGCCTATCCGTGTCCATCAGTGCCACCTATCAGAGCCCATCAGTGCCACCTATCAGTGTCCATCAGTGCTGCATATCTGTGCCCATCAGTGCCACATATCAGTGCCTCCTCATTAATGCCCATCAGTGCCCATCAGTACAGCATATCAGTGCCCATCAGTGCAGCCTATCCATGTCCATCAGTGCAGCATATCAGTGCACATCAGTGAAGGAAAAAAAATATTTATTTACAAAACTTTATAACTGAAACTAAGAAAAACCTTTTCTTCAAATTTTTTTTTATCTTTTCAAACATATTATAAATATTTTGTTTGGATACAGTGTTGCATGACCGCGCAATTCAAACTGCAACAGCGCTGAAAACTGAAAATTGGTCTGGGCAGGAAGGAGGTGAAAATGGCCGGTAGGCAAGTGGTTAAAATTTACCTAGCATCCTTTACTATAACTAGGAGGGCGCTACATATACAGTATATAGACACACAGTGTACCCTGTATTATACAATGCATTATAGTATTTCACAATTATTACATAACCAATAAACACAGGAATATTTATCTTTATACCCTATGTTTATATTTGACTTTAAGGCTAGGTTCACACTACTGTGTTTTGGAAACGTGTAGAATTGTATGCTTTTCCAACACACACAGAAATGCACTGCCCTTTCAGCAGACACACAGCGGCACTAAAGGTGAGGAATATCTCCCAGTATGTACCCATTGTGGGATCAATCATCAGCCAACTGCATCCCAAATCAAATCTCTTGTGGGTAGAATGCCACTATAAATCTCTATATTGATTCATGTTTACAGTGGTGTGCCCAAGATTATCCCAGAAAAGACCACTCCGGAGACCCAAGCAGAGGGAATGGTGACAGAGCCCGAGGAACATCAACACACTCCCGCCGAAAGGTGAACATCTCTGAGATATCTGAGATATACACACATACACACTATATTGTCAAAAGTATTGGGTCACCTGCCTTTACAAGCACATGAACTTTAATGGTATCCCAGTCTTAGTCCGTAAGGTTCAATATTGAGTTGACGCACCCTTTGCAGCTATAACAGCTTCAACTCTTCTGGGAAGGCTGTCCACAAGGTTTAGGAGGGTGTCTATGGGAATGTTTGACCATTCTTCTAGAAGCGTATTTGTGAGTTCTGGCACTGATGTTGGTCGAGAAGTCCTGGCTCGCAGTCTCCGCTCTAATTCATCCCAAAGGTGTTCTATCGGGTTGAGGTCAGGACTCTGTGCAGGCCAGTCAAGTTCCTCCACCCCAAACTTGCTCATCCTTGTCTTTATGGACATTGCTTTGTGCACTGGTAAGCAGTCATGTTGGAACAGGAAAGGACCATCCCCACACTGTTCCCACAAAGTTGGGAGCATGAAATTGGCCAAAATGTCTTGGCATGCTGACGCCTTAAGAGTTCCCTTCACTGTTCCAGGGGCCAAGCCCAACCCCTGAAAATCAACCCCACACCATAATCCCCTCTCCACCAAACTTTGCACAATGCAGTCAGGCAAGTACCGTTCGCCTGGCAACCACCAAACCCAGACATGTTCATCGGATCGCCAGACAGAGAAGCATGATTTGTTACTCCAGAGAATATGTCTTCACTGCTCTAGAGTCCAGTGGCAGCATGCTTTACACCACTGCATCCAACGCTTTGCATTGCACTTGGTGATGTAAGGCTTGGATACAGCTGCTCGGCCATGGAAACCCATTCCATGAAGCTCTCTACGCACTGTTGTTGTGCTAATCTGAAGGTCACATGAAGTTTGGAGGTCTTTAGCAATTGACTTCTGCACACTGTGAGTTTCAGCATGCGATGAGCGACCCAGTCTTTCACAAATGTTTGTAGAAGTAGTCTGCATGCCTAGGTGCTCGATTTTATACACCTGTGGCCATGGAGGTGGTTGGAACACCTGAATCCAATGATTTGGAGGGGTGTCCCAATACTTTTGGCTATATAGTGTATGTTAGATGGGGTTAGCAGCACAGGAGTCTTTTAATGATCGACAGTGGGTGCACTCTACCAGCAGGTTCCACTCTGCTTTGTAGTATAACATGCTCAAAATATATTATATATATATATCCACTGACTTGTTTCAGATTCTCTTCCCAAGCTAATGCAATGGCAGCTGCCAGGAACACAGTGAAAGTCAATCTCCTGGCTGACTGAACAGTCTAGGGGTATCTTATTGTAAGTTGAAAATGGATTTGGTGGAGGGAGCTGTCGGATACTCCAGTAACACAGTGCAGTAATAGGAGTACACTTCACTTTGCCAGAGTTTCTTATTACAGTCCCTCCAGTAACAACTAAAGGAATGAACAGCACTAAGAGGCCATAAGGAATATTCCAATCCCAACAAGCTCTGAAACCATGGCTGCTGTTGGAAATCATGGGACCCCGTACAGCCTACCCGATATGGCACCCTTTGACCCCACCCTTGACCCTGCCTCAAAACAAAATGCAGCTTTGTCTTCAAGGGGGGTACATACAGTGCAGTGGTTGTGGAAGTGATTGGGAGGCTTCAGAGCTGCTCATATCACTTCCACGTGAAACCCGACAGTTGCCTTTACAAATAGATAGTGGGCCAGGGGTGTGTATAAAAAGATCTTTGCAGCATGGTCCCAGTGCTGTTTTAAAATGGCGCTAGGACTAAAGTGGTTAACGGGTAGTGGTTGCGGGGCAGTAAAAATGCAGCTCAACTTAGTGTTTTACTGCCCCCCAAATGCAAGTGTAAAATAGCATCTGAGTGTGGCTTATGATCTTTAGCATTGGGGTAATCATTCACGCAGCTCACTATGTGCTCTATGGCTCTATCGCAGTGTGTTACATGGCTGTTGGGTACTGACTTTGTTATGGCTGTACTGTGTTACAATCTGTAACACACAGTACAGCCATACAATTTTGTTTCTCTGTGATTTCCTGGGTCAATGGAGCAGTGTTACGATAGGTCACTCTGCGCCCATGTGATCCTCGGTGGCCATCTTGGGCCAGCAAGGTCTATTTAAGTCCCAGGTTTCGCTGCGTTTCTGGTGTGTGGCTTTCTGCAGATGGGTTGTGGTGCTGAGAGTGAGGAAGATCTCCCAGTATGTACCCATTGTGGGATCTATCAACAGTCTACTGCATCCAGAATGGAAGCTATCTCTTGTGGGTAGAATGCCACTTTAAATTTCTACGTTGTTTCATGTTTACAGCGGTGAGCTCAAGATTATCCCCGCAAAGATCACTCCAGAGGCTCAAGAAAAGGGTGCGGTGACAGAGCCGGAGGAACATCAAGACACTGCTGCCGACAGGTGAACATTTCTGGAGCCAAAAAAACAGACATTGCACTCCAAAATACTGAATATCAATTTTTCTTTTTTTAACCATGTGAACATGATGAAGGGCGGGGATGCTCAAAACTGTCTTCCTGGAGCACATGTTATATGTACATACACTATAACATGTGCACACTGCTGCTGAAAGGTGAACATTTCTGAGATATCTCAGATACACACATTAATATACAGTGGGGCAAAAAAGTATTTAGTCAGCCACCAATTGTGCAAGTTCTCCCACTTAAAAAGATGAGAGAGGCCTGTAATTGGCATCATAGGTAGACCTCAACTATGAGAGACAAAATGAGAAAAAAAATCCAGACAATCACACTGGTTGATTTGGAAAGAATTTATTTGCAAATTATGGTGGAAAATAAGTATTTGGTCACCTACAAACAAGCAAGATTTCTGGCTCTCACAGACCTGTACCTTCTTCTTTAAGAGGCTCCTCTGTCCTGCACTCATTGCCTGTATCAATGGCACCTGTTTGAACTTGTTATCAGTATAAAAGACACCTGTCCACAACCTCAAACAGTCACACTCCAAACTCCACTATTGTGAAGACCAAAGAGCTGTCGAAGGACACCAGAAACAAAATTGTAGACCTGCACCAGGCTGGGAAGACTGAATCTGCAATAGGCAAGCAGCTTGGTGTGAACAAATCAACTGTGGGAGCAATAATTAGAAAATGGAAGACATACAAGACCACTGATAATCTCCCTCGATCTGGGGTTCCACGCAAGATCTCACCCCGTGGGGTCAAAATGATCACAAGAACGGTGAGCAAAAATGCCAGGACCACACGGGGGGACCTAGTGAATGACCTGCAGAGAGCTGGGACCAACGTAACAAAGGCTACCATCAGTAACACACTACGCTGCCAGGGACTCAGATCCTGCAGTGCCAGACATGTCCTGCTGCTTAAGCCAGTACATGTCCGGGCCCATCTGAAGTTTGCTAGAGGGCATTTGGATGATCCAGAAGAGGATCGGGAGAATGTCATATGGTCAGATGAAACCAAAATAGAACTGTTTGGTAGAAACACAACTCGTCGTGTTTGGAGGAGAGAGAATGCTGAGTTGCATCCAAAGAACACCATACCTACTGTGAAGCATGGGGGTCGCAACATCATGCTTTGGGGCTGTTTCTCTGCAAAGGGACCAGGACGACTGATCCATGTACAGGACAGAATGAATGGGGCCATGTATCGTGAGATTTTGAGTGCAAACCTCCTTCCATCAGCAAGGGCATTGAGGATGAAACGTGGTTGGGTCTTCCAACATGACAATGATCCCAAACATAACGCCCGGGCAATGAAGGAGTGGCTTCATAAGAAGCATTTCAAGGTCCTGGAGTGGCCTAGCCAGTCTCCAGATCTCAACCCCATAGAAAACCTTTGGAGGGAGTTGAAAGTCCGTGTTGCCCAATGACAGCCCCAAAACATCACTGCTCTAGAGGAGATCTGCATGGCGGAATGGGCCAACATACCAGCAACAGTGTGTGCCAACCTTGTGAAGACTTACAGGAAACGTTTGACCTCTGTCATTGCCAACAAAGGATATATAACAAAGTATTGAGATGAACTTTTGATATTGACCAAATACTTATTTTCCACCATAATTTGCAAATAAATTCTTTCCAAATCAGCCAATGTGATTGTCTGGATTTTTTTTTCTCATTTTGTCTCTCATAGTTGAGGTCTACCTATGATGCCAATTACAGGCCTCTCTCATCTTTTTAAGTGGGAGAACTTGCACAATTGGTGGCTGACTAAATACCTTTTTTGCCCCACTGTATATCAGATGGGGTAAGCTGCACGGGAGTCTTTTTAAAGGATAAATTCACCTTTTATAGCATGTTACACCCATACTCAGCACCCCGCCAATCTCCCGCTTTGACAGATAGCGGGGGATCTCCTGCCCGCCCAGCCGCGTCACTCGTTCACTTTGAGGTGGGAATGAGAAACTACAAATCCCAACATCCTTAGCAGCTGTCAGCTTGTAGTTCTCAATGAATTACCACGGCTCTGTGAAGCAACGTGTTCGTTCATTGAATCTTCCTGACAGTATATCTGCTTGCTCGTACAATCCATATGGGCAAGTAGATACAGTGACAGATCTGCAGGAGATCTGCAAGGCACTAGCAATTTACTGATCACTGGTGAAATACTTTACAGGCTCCTTCAGGAAAAAAAATAATAAATGCACATTTTTTTACCTGCAAAAAATGTGTATTTATTATTTACCAAAAGGTGAACTTATCCTTTAATGATCGTAAGTGCGTGCACTCCGCCAGTACGTTCCACTCTTGCTTTGTAGTATTAAGTCCCAAAGACAGACAATGCACTCCAAAATGCTGAAACTAAGAAAACCTTTTTTGTTCTTCAAACTTTTTTTTTCATTTGTTTAGAAAAATAAATAAAAATCCCAGTGGTGATTAAATACCACCAAATGACAGCTCTGTTTCAAACAAATGATAAATATTTTGTTTGGATACAGTGTTGCATGACCGTGCAATTCAAACTCAGACAGTGCTGAAAGCTGAAAATTGGCCTGGGCAGGAAGGGGGTGAAAATGCCCGGTAGGCAAGTGGTTAAATTTGCCTACCATCCTACATCCTTAACTAGGAGGGCACTACATATACAGTATATAGACACACAGTGTACCCTGTATTATACAATGCATTATAGTATTTCACATTTATTACATAAGCAATAAACACAGAAATATTCATCTCTATACCCTATGTTCATATTTGACTTTAAGGCTAGGTTCACACTACTGGGTTTTGGAAACGTGTAGAATTGTATGCTTTTCCAACACACACAGAAATGCACTGCCCTTTCAGCAGACACAGCGGCACTAAAGGTGAGGAATATCTCCCAGTATGTACCCATTGTGGGATCAATCATCAGCCAACTGCATCCCAAATCAAATCTCTTGTGGGTAGAATGCCACTTTAAATCTCTATATTGATTCATGTTTACAGTGGTGTGCCCAAGATTATCCCAGAAAAGACCACTCCGGAGACTCAAGCAGAGGGAATGGTGACAGAGCCCGAGGAACATCAACACACTCCCGCCGAAAGGTGAACATCTCTGAGATATCTGAGATATACACACATACACACTATATTGTCAAAAGTATTGGGATGCCTGCCTTTACACGCACATGAATTTTAATGGTATCCCAGTCTTAGTCCATAGGGTTCCATACTGAGTTGGCGCACCCTTTGCAGCTATAACAGCTTCAACTCTTCTGGGAAGGCTGCCCACAAGATTTAGCAGTGTGTCTATGGGAATGTTTGACCATTCTTCCAAAAGTGCATTTGTAAGGTCAGGCACCGATGTCGGATGAGAAGGCGCCGCTCGCAGTCTCCGCTCTAATTCATCCCAAAAGTGTTCTATCGAGTTGAGGTCAGGTATCTGTGCAGGCCAGTCAAGTTCCTCCACCCCAAACTCACTCATCCATGTCTTTATGGACCTTGCTTTGTGCACGAGTGCGCAGTTATGTTGGAACAGGAAGTGGCCATCCCCAAACTGTTCCCACAAAGTTGGGAGCATGAAATTGGCCAAAATGTTTTGGCATGCTGACACCTTAAGAGTTGCTTTCACTGGAACTAAGGGGCCAAGCCCACCTCCTGAAAATCAACCCCACACCATACTCCCCCCTCCACCAAACTTTACACTTGGCACAATGCAATCAGGCAAGTGCCGTTCTCCTGGCAACCACCAAACCCAGACATGTCCATCGGATTGCCAGACAGAGGAGCGTGATTTGTTACTCCAGAGAATACGTCTTCACTGCTCTAGAGTCCAGTGGCAGCATGCTTTACGCCACTGCATCCAACGCTTTGCATTGCACTTGGTGATGTAAGGCTAGGATACAGCTGCTCGGCCATGGAAACCCATTTCATGAAACTCTCTATGCACTCTTGTTGTGCTAATCTGAAGGCCACACAAAGTTTGGAGGTCTTTAGCTATTGACTTTGCGGACAGTTGGTGACTTCTGCGCACTGTGCATTTCAGCATGCGATGCGACGGTCTTTCACAAATGTTTGTAGAAGCAGTCTGCATGCCTAGGTGCTCGATTTTATACACCTGTGGCCATGGATGTTGTTGAAACACCTGAATCCAATAATTTGGAGGGGTGTCCCAATACGTTTGGCTATATAGTGTTTATTAAATGGGGTTAGCTGCACAGGAGTCTTTTAATGATCGTCAGTGGGTGCACTCTGCCAACAGGTTCCACTCTGCTTTGTAGTATAAAACATGATAATAGGTGGGCATGCTCAAAACTGTCTTCCTGGTGTGCATGTAAATACATATATATATGTATAAATTTACATTTCTCTGTGGTTTCTTGGGTCAATGGAGCAGTGTTACGGTTGGTTACTCGGCGCCCATGTGACCCTCGGTGGCCATCTTGGGTCATTAAGGTCTATTTAAGTTCCTGCCCCCAGGTTTTACCGCGTTTCTGGTGTGTGGCTTTCTGCAGATGTGCAGTGGTGCTGAGAGTGAGGAAGATCTCCCACTATGTACTCATTGTGGGATCTATCAACAGTCAACTGCATCTAGAATAGAAGCTATCTCTTGTGTGTAGAATGCCACTTTAAATCTCTACATTGTTTCATGTTTACAGTGGTGTGCCCAAGATTATCCCAGCAAAGATCACTCCAGAGGCTCAAGAAAAGGGTGCGGTGACAGAGCCCGAGGAACATCAAGACACTGCTGCCGACAGGTGAACATTTCTGGAGCCAAAAAAAACAGACATTGCACTCCAAAATACTGAATATCAATTTTTCTTTTTTTTAGCCATCTGAACATGATGAAGGGCGGGGATGCTCAAAACTGTCTTCCTGGTGCACGTTTTATATATATATATATATATATATATATATATATATATATATACACACACAGTGGGGATCGAAAGTTTGGGCACCCCAGCTAAAAATTTGTATTAATGTGCATAAAGAAGCCAAGGAAAGATGGGAAAATCTCCAAAAGGCATCAAATTACAGATTAGACATTCTTAAAATATGTGAACAAAAGTTAGATTTTATTTCCATCATTTACACTTTCAAAATAGCAGAAAACAAAAAAATGGCATCTGCAAAAGTTTGGGCACCCTGCAGAATTTATAGCATGCACTGCCCCCTTTGCAAAGCTGAGACCTGCCAGTGTCATGGATTGTTCTCAATCATTGTCTGGGAAGACCCGGTTATGTCAATCTCAGGTTTTAAATGCCCAGACTCATCTGACCTTGCCCCAACAATCAGCACCATGGGTTCTTCTAAGCAGTTGTCTAAAAAACTGAAACTGAAAATAGTTGACACTCACAAAGCTGGAGAAGGCTATAAGAAGATAGCAAAGCGTTTTCAGATGTCAATATCCTCTGTTCGGAATGTAATTAAGAAATGGCAGTCATCAGGAACAGTGGAAGTTAAAGCAAGATCTGGAAGACCAAGAAAAATATCAGACAGAACAGCTCGCAGGATTGTGAGAAAAACAATTCAAAACCCACGTTTGACTGCACGATCCCTCCAGAAAGATCTGGCAGACACTGGAGTTGTGGTACACTATTCCACTATAAAGAGATACTTGTACAAATATGGTCTTCATGGAAGAGTCGTCAGAAGAAAACCTCTTCTACGTCCTCACCACAAAAATAATCGTTTGAACTTTGCAAATGAACATATAGACAAGCCTCATGCATTTTGGAAACAAGTTCTGTGGACCGATGAGGTTAAAATTGAATTTTTTGGACGGAATGAGCAAAGGTACGTTTGGAGAAGAAGGGGCACAGAATTTAATGAAAAGAACCTCTGTCCAACTGTTAAGCATGGAGTTGGATTAATCATGCTTTGGGGTTGTGTTGCAGCCAGTGGCACAGGGAACATCTCACGAGTAGAAGGAAAAATGGATTCAATAAAATTTCAGCAAATTTTGGATGGTAACTTGATGCCATCTGTGAAAAAGCTGAAGTTAAAGAGAGGATGGCTTCTACAAATGGATAATGATCCTAAACACACCTCAAAATCCACGGGGGATTACATCAAGAGGCGTAAACTGAAGGTTTTGCCATGGCCTTCACAATCTCCTGGCCTCAACATAATTGAAAATCTATGGATAGACCTTAAAAGAGCAGTGCGTGATAGACAGCCCAGAAATCTCAAGGAACTGGAAGACTTTTGTAAGGAAGAATGGGCAAAGATACCTCAAACAAGAATTGAAAGACTCTTGGCTGGCTACAAAAAGCGTTTGCAAGCTGTGATACTTGCCAAAGGGGGCAGTACAAGATATTAACTCTGCAGGGTGCCCAAACTTTTGCAGATGCCATTTTTTTGTTTTCTGTTATTTTGAAAGTGTAAATGATGGAAATAAAATCTAACTTTTGTTCACATATTATAAGAATGTCTAATCTGTAATTTGATGCCTTTTGGAGATTTTCCCATCTTTCCTTGGCTTCTTTATGTACATTAATACAATTTTTTAGCTGGGGTGCCCAAACTTTCGATCCCCACTGTGTGTGTATATATATATATATATTATATATACACACACACACACACACACACACACAGTGCCTTGAAAAAGTATTCATACCCCTTGAAATTTTCCACATTTTGTCATGTTGCAACCAAAAACGAAAATGTATTTTATTGAGATTTTATGTGATAGACCAACAGAAAGTAGCACATAATTGTGAAGTGGAAGGAAAATGATAAATGGTTTAACATTTTTGACAAATAAATATCTGAAAAGTGTGGCGTGCATTTGTATTCAGCCCCCGAGTCAATACTTTATAGAACCACCTTTCGTTGCAATTACAGCTGCAAGTCTTTTTGGGGATGTCTCTACCAGCTTTGCACATCTAGAGTGACATTTTTGCCCATTCTTCTTTGCAAAATAGCTCAAGTTATGTCAGATTGGATGGAGAGTGTCTGTGAACAGCAATTTTCAAGTCTTGCAACAGATTCTCAATTGGATTTAGGTCTGGACATTGGAATGGTTTAGATCAAAGCATACTCATGTGGCCCAGTCATTGTAGCTCTGGCTGTATGTTTAGAGTCGTTGTCCTGCTCGAAGGTGAATCTCTGTCCCAGTCTCAAGTCTTTTTCAGACTCTAACAGGTTTTCTTCTAAGATTGCCCTGTATTTGGCTCCATCCATCTTCCCATCAACTGATCAGCTTTCCAGTCCTTGCTGAAGAAAAACATCCTCACACGGTGGGAATGGTGTGTTTGGGTTGATGTGCAGGGATAGTTTTCCACCACACATAGCGTTTTGCTTTTACATCAAAAAGTTAAATTTTGGTCTCATTTGACCAGAGCACCTTCTTCCACATGTTTGCTGTGTCCCCCACATGGCTTCTTGCAAACTGCAAACGGGATTTCTTATGGCTTTCTTTTAATAATGGCTTTCTTCTTGCCACTCTTCCATAAAGTCCAGATTTATGGAGTGCACGACTAATAGTTGTCCTGTGGACAGATTCTCCCACCTAAGCTGTGGATCTCTACAGCTCCTCCAGAGTTACCATGGGTCTCTTGGCTGCTTCTCTGAATAATACTTTCCTTGCCTTTCAGTTTAGGCGGACAGCCATGCTTGGTAGGTTTGCAGTGTGCCATACTCTTTCCATTTTCGGATGATGGATTGAACAGTGCTCCGTGAGAGGTTCAAAGCTTAAGATTTTTTTTATAACCTAACCCTTTAAACTTCTCCACAACTTTATCCCTGACCTGTCTGGTGTGTTCCTTGGTCTTCATGATTCTGTTTGTTCACGAATGTTCTCTAACAAACCTACGAGGGCTTTACAGAACAGCTGTATTTATATTGAGATTAAATTACACACAGGTGGACTCTATTTACTAATCAGGTGACTTCTGAAGGCAGTTGGTTCCACTATATTTTAGTTAGGGGTATCAGAGTAAAGGGGGCTGAATATACATGCACACCACACTTTTCAGATATTTATTTGTAAAAACTTTTAAAAACCATTTATCATTTTCCTTCCACTATACAATTATGTGCCACTTTGTGTTGGTAGTATCACATAAAATCCCAATAAAATACATTTACATTTTTGTTGTAACGTGACAAAATGTGGAAAATTTCAAGGGGTATGAATACTTTTTCAAGGCACTGTATACACTATATTGCAAAAAGTACTGGGACACCTGCCTTTACACGTACCTAAACATTAATGACATCCCAAACTTAGTCTGTAGGGTTCAATATTGAGTCGTCCCACTTTTTGCAGCTATAACAGCTTCCTTCCTGGAGTGACGAGTCACGCTTCTTGGCAATCCGATGGATGTGTCTGGGTTTGGCAGTTGCCATCAGAACTTGCTTGACTGCATTGTGCCAAGCAGTAGTGTATTTAGATTTTGTGCTGCCCTAGGCAACACAAACATTTTGCGCCACCCTCTCCCCAATGAGAGAGCAAGAAAGTTCAATAAGTGTGTGTATGTATATATGATTCTTTCTCTTCCCTTTCTCTCTCCCCCCCCCCACACTTTCTCTTCCCTCTCCCCCCCCCTCTTTCTTCCTCCTCCCCCCCCCCCCTCTTTCTCCTTCCTCCTCTCTCTTTCTCCTCCCTCTCTTTCTTCCTCTTTCTGCTCCCTCCTCTCTCCTCCCTCTCATCCTTCTCTCTTCCCTCCTCTTTCTCCTCCCTCTCATCCTTCTCTTTCTCTCTTCCCTCTCTCTCTCCCCCTCTTCCTCGGATCCTATGGGACCATACACACCTCCCCCCTCCCTCTCCAAGGGCTGCGGATCTCCGGGCAGCAGGAAGGGGGGGGGTGCAGTCCCATACGATCTGTCAGTGTGCAATGTACTGGATGGATGACAGGAGGGAGAGCCCACAGAACACAACACAGCTCACCTCCTCCGGGCTCTTTCCTCTCTGACACTTCTCCTTTCCCTTCTCCGGGCTGTCCCCTGGTACTTCAGCTGCTGGAGGGAGAGGTACATGACCATCACTATGCAACTGCCCTCCCCCACACCCCATCAAATCGATCTTCCTGCTGTCCGCCGCTTCGTAAAAGGTCCCTTTTTCCAGGGGGGCGGTGCTGCACCCCTAAAAATTGCCTTGTTTGCCTCGCGGGAGATACGCCCCTGGTGCCAAGTGTAAAGTTTGGTGGAGAGGGGATTATGGTGTGGGGTTGTTTTTCAGGGGTTGGGCTTGGCCCCTTAGTTCCAGTGAAGTGAACTCTTAAGTTGTCAGCATACCAAGACATTTTGGACAATTTCATGCTCTCAGCTTTGTGGGAACAGTCTGGGTATGGCTCCTTCCTGTTCCAATATGACTGAGCACCAGCTGTTATAGCTGCAAAGGGTGGGCCAACTCAATATTCAGCCCTATGGACTAAGACTGGGATGTCATTAAAATTCACGTGCGTGTAACGGCAGGAGTCCCAATACTTTTGACAATATAGTGTGTGTGTGTATATATATATATATATATATATATATATATATATACACACACACACACACACTTACTTGTGTTCAAAATAATAGCAGTCAGACATCACTAACCTGATCAGTCACTGTTTTTGGTAGAAATTATATTTCTACATGGCAAATAATTTACAAGCAGGTGTAGTAGAGTAATAGAAATCCAACAGACCCAACAGTCATGACATGCACGCTGCTGATTCTGTGTAATTGAATCACTAATTGAAAGGGGCATGTTCAAAATAATAGCAGTGTGGAGTTCTATTAGTGAGGTCATTCATTCTTTGAAAAACAGGTGGCAATTATTGCCCTTATTTAAGGAAGGAAGGCAGCAAATGTTGTACATGCTGGTCACAGTGCATTTCTCTCTGAAATTCTAAGGAAAATGGGTCGTTCCAGACATTGTTCAGAAGAACAGCGTACATTGATTAAAAAGTTGATTGGAGAGGGGAAAATATATAAAGAAGTGCAGAAAATGATAGGCTGCTCAGCTAAAATGATCGCAAATGCTTTAAAATGGCAACCAAAACCTGAAAGACGTGGAAGAAAGCGAAAAACTACCATTCACATGGATAGAAGAATAGCCAAAATTGCAAGGACTTAACCAACAATCAGCTCCAGGAAGATCAAAGAAGGTCTAAAGTTACCTGTGAGTACTGTTACAATTAGAAGACGCCTATGTGAAGCCAAGCTATCTGCAAGAAGTCCCCGCAAAGTCCCACTGTTGAAAAAAAGACGTGCTGAAGAGGTTACAATTTGCCAAAGAGCACATTGACTGGCCTAAAGAGAAATGGCGCAACATTTTGTGGACTGATGAAAGTAAGATTGTTCTTTTTGGGTCTAGTGGCCGGAGACAGTTTGTCAGACGACCCCCAAACACTGAATTCAAGCCACAGTACACTGTGAAGACAGTGAAGCATGGTTGCGCAAGCATCATGATATGGGGATGTTTCTCATACTACGGTGTTGGGCCTATTTATCGCATACCAGGGATCATGGATCAGTTTGAATACATCAGAATGCTTGAAGAGGTCATGCTGCCTTATGCTGAAGAGGAAATGCCCTTGAAATGGGTGTTCCAACAAGACAACGACCCCAAACACACCAGTGAACGTGCAACATCTTGGTTCCAGACCAACAAGATTGACGTTATGGAGTGGCCAGCCCAATCCCTGGATCTTAATCCAATAGAAAACTTGTGGGGTGACATCAAAAATGCAGTTTCTGAGGCAAAACCAAGAAATAGAGAAGAACTATGGAATGTAGTCCAATCATCCTGGGCTGGAATACCTGTTCACAGGTGCCAGAAGTTGGTTGACTCCATGCAACACAGATGTACAGCAGTTCTCCTAAACAGTGTTTATACAACTACATATTAATTAAGTGATTCAAAGGAAAGCAAAATCTTCAAACATTTTTCAGTTTATATAGTGAATGTTTGAGTTTGTAAAGAAGAATACAAACACAGTCTAATATTCACTGTTCAGTTTGAACAGTCTAATATTCACTTTTCTTCAATTGTTTTTAGAGGAACAACACAAATTTGATATATTTTTCTTCATGTTTTGATTTGGAATAGAATGTGTAGTGTTCCCAATGCATTTGTGTGTATGGAAATAAAAGCTATTAGAAGGATTTTGAGCTTTATTCACTTTTTTCAACACACTGCTATTATTCTGAACACAACTGTATATATACACATACGCCACTCTGTACCCTGTATTATATAATCTTTTGTACTCTTTCACAATTAATACGGAAGCAATAAGCACAAAAATATTAATCTTGTAAACTTATGTTCATATTTTACTTTAAAGCTAGGTTCACACTATTGCGCATAGTAATGCATATAGAATTGCATGTTTTCCTGATACACACAGAAACGTGCTGCCTTTTAGCAGATGTGCAGTGGTCCCGAAAGTGAACAAGATCTCCCAGTATGTACCCATTGTGGGATCAATTATCATCCAAGTGCATCCAGAATGGAAACTCTTGTGGGTAGAATACCAATTTAAATCTCTACGTTGTTTCATGTTTACAGCGGTGTGCCCAAGATTATCCCAGCAAAGATCACTCCAGAGACTCAAGCAAAGGGTACGGTGACAGAGCCTGAGGAACATCAGGACACTGCTGCTGAAAGGTGAACATTTTTTAGATATCTCAGATACACACATTAATATATATCAGATGGGGTAAGCTGCACTGGACTCTTTTAAAGGATAAATTCACCTTTCATAGCATGTTACACCTATACTCTCCCACTTTGTCAGATAGCGGGGGATCTCCTGCCTGCCCAGCCGCGTCACTCATTCACTTTGTTCTGGGAATGAGAAAGTTCCAACATCCTTAGCAGCTGTCCGCTTGTAGTTCTCAATGAATTACCACGGCTCTGTGAAGCGACATGTTAGTTCATTGAATCTTTCTGACAGTATATCTGCTTGCTCGTACAATCTATATGGACAAATAGATATAGTGACAGATTTGCAGGAGATCTGCAAGGCAATAGCGATCTACTGATCACTGGTGAAATACTTTACAGGCTCCTGCAGCAAAAAATAATAAATGCACATTTTTTTACCTACAAAAAATGTGTATTTATTATTATTTACCAAAAGGTGAACTTATCCTTTAATGTTCCACTCTTGCTCTGTAATATAAAGTACCTCTGAGGCTCTGAGAGCATTCCAGCTATCTGGTGTACCTCCTCAGACCCTAGATGATCTGGTGTACCTCCTCTTCACCCAGCTACCTGAGGGTATTCCCTGGGCAAGGGGACCCAGAAGCTGCCAGTTTGAACATTCCAACATTCCAGCCTTCACTCCATCTTCCACCGACACACTAGCCCGGCTGCACAGGCTCTGCCACTTTTAAGGGTTGTCCTTGGTCACCATGCCTGGCCTCCTGCCTGGGGATTGGCCAAGGTCCCTCAAACATACAGATCATGGCTTTCTCTCCTTCACCCCTCCTCCAGAAAGCTGTCAGTTTCTGCAAAGATAGGAGTGTGACGATCGCAGCATGAGACCCCTGACCTTCTCACCAAACACGTGACCGAAGGACTAGCCAATCTAAAACCGGGATGTCCCGTGCGTAACAATGCCACGCCCAGCTGCACCCTGCACACCGATTTTCCAGCTAATTGGACCACAGTCGATGTACTGGCAGCCTGGGAGCGATTGTTACTGGGTCAGGTTAATTACGCAATTAACCCTTCACACTGCCACCACCTCCTTTTTGTACAGAGAAAGAGGAAACTCGGCAATATCAGCAATACACAAGGATGATTGGATAATCGTCTGTATACCACTATCACAGCAGACAGGTTATACAGAGGGTTAAACACTCATAGTAGCGCTCTTCAGCGGCAGGAATTCGTAAGTTGCATTAAAGAGCTACAGAAATAGTTCAACACTTTCAGAAAGCAAGATTTATTACTAAAAAGGTCAAAAAGGGTGCAATATAAATATTTACAGGAAAAAGATGTAATACATACACATATATATATATATATATACATATACATATACATATACATACATACATACACAGAGCACAACAGCACAGCACACAGATAACAGAAAGAAGTTTAGGTAGATAAGTACTTGCCAAAAAGCCTTGGGTTAAGCAGTTTCCAGTCTTGTGAGCTCAAGGATGCGTTTGATCTTCCTCTGCTAGTGATGTTAAATGCAGGAAGATCTCTTCTCTCACACAAAAACCAAGCATAACAGCCTTTTTCTACCAAAATCAGCTGGGTGTCTTCTTACAACAGAAAGCCAATTGCCTTATTTGGGAAGAGGGTTGTGTAAAGGCAGGGAGCTCAGGTTTTTTTTTTTTTTTTTAACTCAGCAAACATACACCGATCACATTCCTGAGGGAGGGTGGAAAATCGGAGGAGGGAGCCTGATTTGTTTTGGAGAGAGATACCAAAATGCAGAGGTTTGGAGCAATATGGAGGACCGCGCCCATCTCTGTGTGCATGATTGCTACAGGGAGGGCTCCAGAAGCCCTGAACCGTTAGAGCCTCCCAGCCTGTCCTGAGGTGAACTCCTGTCTCACTCATAAGCTAACCCATCCCCAGGCTGCTATTCAGCCTCTGCTTAAAAAGAGAAAAAAAAAACAAACCGCTATCTAGCTAACCTGAGGGGCATTGTATACATATATATTGTGGGGGTAGCTCAGGTGGAGGATCACCTTCCCTGGGAAAAAGGTAGTCAAAACAGCAGGGCTTTCTTAAAATCTGACTTCTCATCAGTTTTATTTACAAGGTTGCAAGCATCATAAACAAAAGCAAAACAGAAAATAAACCCTCGCCATCCAGGCACTAACTAAACATAGAAGATTCCTCTCTCAACAGTGAAGGGCTTCTCCCTGTCACCAACAAAATGAAACCAGTGTGCAAACTTTCATCCACTGCTCACTCAGATATGGCTCTCTGAGTCCCTGGCCAAGATCAACTACTGGCTCCAGTCCCGGCTGATTTATACCACCTGCTGGTGGTCATCAGTGGACCACAAAATCCGGTCCGGAACCACCTCTGCCATAGTGGCCCGGAATGGACTTCACCTTACTCTTTCAGATATGATCACATGCGAGGTGACACATAGCATCCATCGATCACCTCGCCTTTCATGCTGTCACAATATTATATATATATATATATATAAATAATACTGTATATAGACACACTCTGTACCTGTATTATACACTCTTTTGTAGTCTTTCACGATTATTACAGAAGCAATAAGCACACAAATATTAATCTTCTAGCGCTATGTTCATTTTTCACTTAAACTAGGTTCACACTACTGCATGTGGTAATGTATGTAGAATCACATATTTTCCTGGCACACACAGAAACATGCTGCCCTTTTAGCAGATGTGCAGTGGTGTTAAGAGGCAGATCTCCCAGTATGTACCCATTCTGGGATCGATCACTAGCCAACTCCATCCAGAATGCCAATTTAAATCTCTGCATTGTTTTATGTTTACAGTGGTGTGCCCAAGATTATCCCAGCAAAGATCACTCCAGAGACTCAAGCAGAGGGAATGGTGAAAGAGCCTGAGGAACATCAGGAACATCAAGACACTGCCGCCGAAAGGTGAACATGAGATATCTGAGATACACACACATATACATTAGATGGGGCAAGCTGCACTGGAGTCTTTTAGCCTCTTCACGCCGAGCGTACGCAAATATGCAGCCTCTCAGCAGCTGGGCCTTGACGCTGAGCAGCTGCATATTTGCGTACAAATTGTAAACAAACATGAGCTGAGAGCACGAGCCCAGCATGTGTCGGCGTCCCTCGGAAAGGTCCCAATCTCTCCTTGCGATCGGGACCTTTGCAATCATGTGACTGCTGTGACAGCCAATCACTGTGGTCACATGATCCTAAACCCCGCCTCACGGGGGTCAGAAACCCCTTAAAGGACTGGTGCGAAGGGGTTAATGATCCTCAGTGGGTGCACTCTGCCAACAGGTTTCACTCTGCTTTGTAGTATAAAACATGATGAAGGGGAGGGATGCTCAAAACTGTCTTCCTGGTGTATATGTTATACATTAATACATTATATATACACTATATTGCCAAAAATATTGGGGCGCCTGCCTTTACACGCACATGAATTTTATTGGTATCCCAGTCTTAGTCCGTAGGGAAAGCTGTCCACAAGGTTTAGGAGTGTGTCTGAGGACTGTTCGACCATTCTTCCAGAAGCACATTTGTAAGGTCAGGCACTGATGTCGGACTAGAAGGCCTGGCTCACAGTTTCCGCTCTAATACATCCCAAAGGTGTTCTATCGGGTTGAGGTCACCATAATCCCCCTCCACCAAAATTTACACTTGGCACAATGCAGTCAGGCAAGTACTATTTTCCTGGCATCCGCCAAACCCAGACGCGTCCATATGATTGCCAGACAGAGAAGTGTGATTCATCACTCCAGAGAACAGGTCTTCACTGGTCTAGAGTGCTTTACACCACTGCATCCAACGCTGTGCATTGCACTTGGTGATGTAAGGCTTGGATGTAGTTGCTCGGCCATGGAAACCCATTCCATGAAGCTCTCAACTCTCACTGTTCTGCTAATCTGAAGACCACACGGAGTTTGGAGGTCTTTAGCTATTGACCCTGCAGACAGTCAGCGACTTCTACGCACTGTATGCTTCAGCAAGCGCTGATCCCGCTCTGCCATTTTACGTGGCCTACCACTTCGTGGCTGATTTGCTATTGTTCCCAGTTGCTTTCACTTTGTTATAATACCACTAACACAAAATATGGAATATTTAGTAGTAAGGAAATTTCAGGAATAAACTTATTGCACAGGTGGCAACCTATCACGGTACCGCACTTGAATTCACTGAGCTCCTTCATACACCTGTGGCCATGGAGGTGATTGGAACACCTGAATCCAATGATTTGGAGGGGTGTCCCAATACTTTTGGTGTGTGTGTGTCTGTGTGTCTCAGTTCACAAACTTAATTCGTTACACGACTCGAACCATATTGGTCATGAACTGAGACAAATTTTCCCATAGAGTTCAATGGGAATCAGGTTAATCCGTTCTGACCCCTACAAATGTGGTCACGAACTGAATTTGGTTGCCAACCAAATCAAATTTTCCCATAAGGTTCAATGTAAATAAGGTTACTCCGTTCTAATTTTTTTTTTTTTGTTATTGAGCCACAAAAATATGAAACAAAGTATAGTACAGTATGAAGAGAGGGAATACTAACCTTGCTTGAGACAACTACTGGCGTGGAGGACAGGAAGGGGGGGGGGGAGGCAGTTATTGTTCGGAGGGAGAGTCCCCCTCCATAAGGACATAGGGGAGATCTCCTTCAGGGGTTTCCTCTCTTTGTCTCTTAGCTGCAGGCTCAGTTTTGGTGAAAAATCTGTCCAATGTCACTTGTCTTTTCCTGCGCTGCATAACCCTCTGGAAATGAGAGGCCACGTTATCATTCATCAGATTCAACCCTCATTACAGTTATGTTGGGGTGGTGCTTCTGGCCACCTTTATTAACACTCTGCACTTTCTTTTTAACACCAGGCTTGCTCTGCACATTCTTGTCACCTTCATTACAGCTCTGCACATTCTTGTCACCTTCATTGCCGCTCCGCACGTTCTGGTCACCTTCATTGCCGCTCCGCACGTTCTGGTCACCTTCATTGCCGCTCCGCACGTTCTGGTCACCTTCATTGCCGCTCCGCACGTTCTGGTCACCTTCATTGCCGCTCCGCACGTTCTGGTCACCTTCATTGCCGCTCCGCACGTTCTGGTCACCTTCATTGCCGCTCCGCACGTTCTGGTCACCTTCATTGCCGCTCCGCACGTTCTGGTCACCTTCATTGCCGCTCCACACATTCTTGTCACATACATTACCGCTCTGCACGTTCTTGTCACCTTCATTACCAATCCGCACTTTCTTCTTACCACCATGCTTGCTCTGAATTTTCTTTGGAGCCATACTGGATGTTCGGTATGTTATTGTGTGCTTTTTAGCACACAAAAAAGCTTTACAGCAAGTGTGCACAGGGATGTACAGTACAGTATGTGCTAAAAAGCACACCAAAAAGTGTCTCAGTACTGTAAGTGTCTTCACAGTACACTTTCAGTGTCTGTCTGTGACCTCAATCTCGCCTACAGGAAGTCAGGACCACATTTCAGAGCAGGGAAGTTGACCGCGGCTCGTGTTCGTCAACCAAAGCAGAGTTCATGAACCAAAGCAAATTTTTGCTAACCCTTCTGTTTGTGAACCAAGTTGTTCGTGAACCAAGGTATCACTGTGTGTGTATATATGTATGTATATATCACCCCCAAAGGAGTCCCCTTTTCTCTATACAGCCAGGCAACATGCATTTTCGGATTTCCACTCAGAGTCAGAAACCAGTCCATGAACTTGTTTTTGTTGTTTTATTAGGGGATAAACAACTTGGATAGGGTTAGGGGTATATGGGATGCCCATCCCGAGTTGCAGTAATCACTCTGAGGACAAAACGTCCTGATTATGTACAAAATAGCAGATCCTGAACTTTCTACTTCAGCCAGAGTGGCACAGTCTCTTAATAAATCAATAGCACAGTCTCTGTGAGGAGACCCTGTTCTCCGCTAAGTGACCCCAGCTAGGAAATGCCCATCCACCTGGCTGTCTCTTAAAGAGTATCATTAAGCAAAAGATTCCAAGACAGGCATGCAGCACTGACCCAGGGAGAACTGGCTAAGTATTGCACTCAGCAGCCATCTCTCCTATTGGCCCCAGGGGTGTAGAAATACTTACACTGTCCTTGTATCCTGTAGCTCTAGGTAAACTGCGTTCAGGCCTCTGAGCCAGTCTCTGTCCCCACTTTGCAGGCTGTCCTTTGCTGGTGGACTGTAAGGTAATGGAGCTCCCTCTGTCAGCTTCCTTTCCTTTCCTTTCCTGCAGCCTAGTGGGTCCCCCCCAGGCTACACAGCAGCAGCTTCAGTAATCCATCTTCCACCTGACTCCAGACACCTACTGAGATGGATCCTTATATCCAGGGGCAGTCTGCCACACTACCAGAACCTCTAGTCTTGGATTGGTCAGACTGCAATGAATATGTAGATCCAGGTCTCCACCCCTCTGCCCACTAGGTTCCATGGATCTCCAGAATCAGGTGAAGGCGATAGAGGCCCAACCTGGTGAGTCATCCAGCCTAACCTCGTCTGACCTAGACTTGACTCCCACTCAGACATGCTCACTCCAACTACTGAGTGAAGCATTAAATTTACCTAATTCTCTAGCGCCACTAGAGGGTGCTACATAGACACACTTTGCACCCTGTATTATACAAAGTTATATAGTGTTTCATAATTATTACAAGCAAAAAGCATAAAAATATTTACCTTTACATTTTTTGTTCATATTTGACATTAAAGCGAGGTTCACACTACTGCATGTGGCAATGTGTGTAGAATTGCATGCTTTCCCAACATGCACAGAAATGCGCTGCTCTTTTAGCAGATGTACGGTGTTGCTGAAGGTGAGGAAGATCTCCGAGTATGTACCCATAGTAGGATCAATCCTCAGCCAACCCCATCCAGTATGGAAGCTATCTCTTGTGGATAGAATGCCACTTCAAATCTCTACATTGTTTCATGTATACAGTGGTGTGCCCACGATTATCCCAGCAATGATCACTCCAGAGGCTCAGGCAAAGGGTACGGTGATAGAGCCTGAAGAACATCAAGACACTGCTGCAGAAAGTTAAACATCTCTGAAATACACACACATATACAGTGCTCAGCATAAATGAATACACCCCAACAGATTTGTCAGAAAACATTTACTTTCCTTTCAGAATCAACATTTTCTATGGGACACTATACTACAAAATACCCCCACAAATGTGGGCCATTGATTGCAAACAAGATTTGTTAATTTGCACACACAAAAAAGCATGTTTCCTAACAAATTCATTCAAGACCAAAAATGCAAAAATGAATACACCCCAATGAAAGTCTTAGGAGCAAAGCTACATTTTAGACAACAAAATCCTAATTAACATGAATTCAACTACAGATGAGTCTGATTAATCATTAAACAGGTGTCCAGCAGACATTTATTATTATTATTATTATTATACAGGATTTATATAGCGCCAACAGTTTGTGCAGTGCTTTACAATATAAAGGGATTCAGTACAATTATAATACATTTCAGTACAGAAGGAATAGGAGGGCCCTGCTCGTGGAGCTTACAATCTAAAGGAATGGGGAGGTGGTACAAAAGGTGATAGCTGGAGGGGATGATCTGATAAAGGTGGCTCAAGTACAGTTCTTAGGTGGAGGTGGGGTAGGCTTCCCTGAATAATTGCATTTTCAAAGATCACCTAAAGGCAGACAGGATGGGGGCTGACTGGACATACTGGGGTAGGGAGTTCCAGATGATGGGAGAAGCTCTGGAGAAGTCCTATAGGTGAGTGTGGGAGGAGGTGACAAGGGAGCTAGAGAGCAAGATGTCTTGGGAGGAGTGGAGTGGGCGATTTGGACGATATCTACAGAGGTTGGTGATGTAGCTAGGGGCAGTGTTGTGGATGGCTTTGTATGTTCTTGTTAGTATTGTGAATTTTATATGTTGGGTTAGTGGAAGCCAGTGGAGGGATTGGCAGAGAGGGGCAGCAGTCGCTGATCAGTTGGTAAGGTGTATGAGTCTATCAGCAGTATGCATTAAAGACTGAAGGGGGGATAACCTGTGTAATGGTAGACCAGTGAGGAGGGAGTATTATGGAAAGAGAAGATTGTACGTTCACTCCGTGCCCTTGGTCGTCATGCACTTTTCAGAATGACAATGATCCAAAACACACATCTAAGGCCACTGTTGCATTTCTGGAGAAGAACAGGGGGGAGTGATTAAGTGGTCAAGTATATCTCCTGATCTTAACCCAATCAAACACCTATTGGGAACTTTGAAGAGACAAATTGAGCATCACTCGCCATCCAGCATCCAGGGTCTAAAAGAGGTCGTTCTTGAAGAATGGAAAAAGATAAATGTTGCAATATGTCACCAACTTGTTCATTCCCTCTTGTCCTGCTACCCCCCACCTGTCCCAATGGCCTACTCCTGTCCTGATATCCCCCGTCACGCTGCCCCCGTCCTGTCCCGTGACCCCCCCCCCCCCCCATGTCACACTGCCCTCCATCATGCTCCTGTCCTGAAGAGGTGGATCTTAGACAGCAAAGGGAGGGACACATTTAGATGCGGAGGGTGCCCGATTTTAATCTTGCCTAGGGCAGCACAAAACCAAAATACACCACTGGATGCAGTTGACGCTAAGTGTGCTTATGTGCCAGGTGGCTTTGCATTTTCCACTGGTTGTATTTCGCTGAAGCTGGAGAAGATCCCCTGCGTGGGAAACCTTATGTTGGACTGTTGTTTTGCCTTCTGTTGTTTTAATAAAAGTGAGCTACCAGGCCCTTAAAAATTGATCCTGTCTGTTTTTAGCTCACTGTATAGGTGCATCTACCACAAGAGCCAACTACCCCATAACACAATATATATAGAGAGGGAGACACACACTGTACCCTGTATTATACAATGCATTATAGTCTTTCAGAATTATCACATAGGCAATAAACACATAATTATTCATCTTTATAACCTATGTTCATATTTGATGTTAGAGATAGGTTCACACCAATGCATATGGTAATGCATGTAGAATCGTGTGCTTTCCTCACACGCACAGACACGTGCTGCCTTTTAGCAAATGCACAGAGGTGCTGAGAGTGAGGAAGATCTCCCAGTATGTACCCATTATGGGATCTATCCTCAGCCAACTGCATCCAGAATGGAAACTATCTCTTCTGGGTAGAATGCCACTTAAAATCTCTACATTGTTTCATGTTTACAGAGGTGAGCCCAAGATTATCCCAGCAAAGATCACCCCAGAGACTCAAGCAAAGGGAATGGTGACAGAGCCCGAGGAACATCAAGACACTGCTGCCAGAAGGTGAACATTTCTGTGATATCTGAGATATGCACACATACATATTAGGTGGGGTAATCTGCATGGGAGTCTTTTAATGATTGTGAGTGGATGCATGCCAATAGGTTTTACTCTGCTTTGTGGTATAAAGTCCCAAAGACAGACATTGCACTCCAAAATGCTAAATACCAAAGTTTTTTTCAAGTCATGTGAACATGATGATTATCAAAACTGTTTTCCTGGTGCACATGTTATATGTAAATACATTTATATATGAATTGCTCACCCCCCCCCCCCCTCCCCCCAAAAAAAAGGGCCTGCTGATTTTTCCCAGGTTCTCTTCCCAAGCTAGTGTTATGGCAGCCAGGCACACAACTCAGTCACTCTCCTGGCTCAATGAACAGTCTAGGAGTATCTTCTGATGCTTTGTTGTAACTTGGATAGGGTGCAGGAAGCTTTGGAATGTACCAGTAACTCAGTGCAGTAATAATAGGACACTTCTCTTTGACAAAGCTTCTTAGTACAGTCCCTCCAGTAACAACTAAAGGTATGAACAGCACTAAGAGACCATAAGAAATATCCCAATCCCAGCAAGCACTGGCACTGATGCACTAAGGAATAGTAGCAGCAAACAGCCAGTAGGATCCTACACTCAGGTCTGTACTCACAATGTCCCTGGATACTTGGATGCCTCATTCCAATATCAGATAGACATTTCTCCTGTGAACTCCCAGACCAGATCCTCAGTGAAGTCCCTTGATCAGCTTCAACTATTCTCAGAAAAATAGGACCTCTAGCTCTAGCTTAGCCGGGACCTCGATGAGCTCCTGTAAGAACTTTAGCTGCACTGCCCAGAAAGGTAGCAGCTCTTCAAGCTGGGAACCTCTGCTCTTGCTTAAGAACAGGGCTGCTGCAGGACCATCTGGGTAAAAAGATAATCTGTATCTATGGACTCACCATGGGCATCCTCCCCCAGAGATTGGCCGAGACCACCTAAATATTGAGGCTGTGGATCTGCCTCTTCCAGCCCACCACATTCCAGAATCCACCAGAAGGCAGGGGAAAGAGTTGTGCCTGCAGCCAGTGAAGCCTAGAACAGCCCAAATTAATCACTCACTGCTCCACTGATTACAGAGGAGCCAAAAAAACAACTAAATTTACCTGACCTCTCTAGCAAACTATCTAGATGGGTGCTCTATGCACTGTATATATATGTATATAAACAAACAATGTACCCTGTATTATATAATGTATTATAGTCTTTCACAATTATTACAGAAGCAATAAGCACAAAGATATTCATCTTTAAACCTTATGTTCATATCTGACGTTAAAGCTAGGTTCACACTACTGCGTGTGATAATGCATGTAGAATCACACGCTTTCCTGACACGCACAGAAACACACTGTCTTTTAGCAGATGCACAGAGGAGCTGAGAGTGAGGAAGATTTACCAGTATGTACCCATTGTGGGCTCTAACTTCAGCCATCTGCATCCAGAATGAAAGTTATCTGTTATGGGTAGAATACCACTTTAAATCTCTACATTGTTTCATGTTTACAGCGGTGAGCTCAAGATTATCCCCGCAAAGATCACTCCAGAGACTCAAACAAAGGGAATGGTGACAGAGCCAGAGGAACATCAAAACACGGCAGCTGAAAGGTGAACATCTCTGAGATATCTGAGATACACACACATATACATTAGATGGAGTACGCTGCACAGGAGTCTTTTAATGATTGTCAGTGGGTGCACTGCGCCAATATTTTCCACTCTGCTTTATCGTATAACAAGTCCCAAAGATAGACGTTGCACTCAAATGCTTTTTTTTCAGTCATGTGATCATGACGAAAGGAGAGGATGATCAATTCTGTCTTCCTAGTGTACAATATACTGTATATATATATATATATTGCATATATAGACACACACACTGTACCCCTGTATTATACAATGCATTATAGTATTTCACGATTATTACACAAGCAATAAATACATAATTATTCATCTTATACCCTGTGTTCATATTTGATGTTAAAGCTAGGTGCACATTACTGCATGTGGTAATGCATGTAGAATCATGCGCTTTCCTGACACATACAGAAACACACTGACTTTTAGCAAATGTGCAGAGGTGCTGCTGAGAAGATCCCCCAGTATGTACCCATTGTGGGATCAGTCATTAGCCAGCTGTATCCAGAAGGAAGCTATCTCTTGTGGGTAGAATGCCACCAGGGGCGGACTGACCGTTTGGAAACCCGGGCTCTGCCCGAGGGCCCGGGGTCAGTAGGGGGCCCCATGAGATGCCCCTGGTACCTTTTTCATAGGCTTTTTGGAGTTTGGGCAAGGACACAGGGGCCCCATGATCCCCTATTGCCCGGGGGCCCCATGAGTTGTCAGTCCGCCCCTGAATGCCACCTTAAATCTCTGAATTGTTTTATGTTTACAGTGGTGTGCCCAAGATTATCCCAGCAAAGATCACTCCAGAGACTCAAGCAAAGGGAATGGTGACAGAGCCCGAGAAACATCAAGACACTGCTGCAGAAAGGTAAACATCTCTGTGATGAACGCACATATACATTAGCTGGGTTAAGCTGTACGGGAGATTTTTAATGATCGTTTTTTTTTCTAATATTAATTACAATTATTTTTTTTTTTTATCAGCCCTGTTGGAGGGCTTTGGTGAGATATCAGTGGTCTAAACATCTCCCCTTTGAAGAAAGGGACTGAGGACAGAGATTCCCCAGTCCCTTTCTCTATGTCCCCATATGCACTGAAAATGAATGAACAGGAGACAGGGGCTCCTGTTCATTCATAAACTAAAGCATCAAAAACTCAGTTTACGTTGCTTCAGTTATGAATGGACAGAGTCCATGATCGGTACCGATCACTGACTCTGCCCATTCAGAAAGGGAAGGGGCTGGTCCGGTAAATTACATGTTTGCTGGCCCATTCCTCTGCTCTCCAGCCTTGCAGATACACTAAACTTCCAAATGTTCCAGTGAGCACTGTTGGGGCCATAATCCAGAAGTGGAAAGAACAACATTTCACCATAAACAGGCCACAACCAGTTGCTCCTTGCAAGATTTCTGACAGAGGAGTGAAAAAAATTATCAGAAGAGCTGTCCAATTGCCAAGGACCACTTGTGGAGAGCTTCAGAAAGACTTAGAATTAGCAGGTAAAATTGCTTCAAAGAAAACAATAAGTAATGCACTCAACCGCCATGGCCTGTATGCACGCTCATCATGCAAGACACCATTGCTGAAATACTGGGAGAATACAGTCTGGTCAGATGAGACCATAATTGAACTCTTTAGATACCATAATACACACCATGTTTGGAGGTCAAATGGCACTGCACATTACCCCAAAAAGACCATATCAACAGTGAGGTTTGGAGGTGGGAACATCATGGTGTGGGGCTGTTTTTAAGCATATGGTACTGGCAAACTTCATATCATTGAGGGAAGGATAAGTGGAAAAATGTACCAAGACATTCTTGATAAAAATATGCTGCCATCTATCAGGATGATGAAAATGAAATGAGGGTGGAAATTTCAGCAAAACAAAGATCCAAAACACAAAGCCAAGGAAACTATCAATTGGTTTCAAAGAAAGAAAATAAAGCTGCTAGAATAAAACAGCCAATCACCTGACTTGAATCCAATAGAAAATCTATGGAAAGAACTAAAGATCAGAGTTCATAGAAGAGGTCCATGGAACCTTCAAGATTTGAAGACTGTATGGAAGAATGGGCCAAAATCACACCTGAGCAATGCATGTGACTAGTTTCTCCATACAGGAGGCGTCTTGAAGCTGTCATTACCAAAAAAGGATTTTGTACAAAGTATTAAATAAATTTCAGTTAGTGTGTTCAGTACTTTTTCCCTGTGTCATTCCATTTGATTACACATAACTTAATTTCTGAACATATATGTTTTGGTTTCTTTGTATGTATGGATTGCATGGGTTGTTACTGACATGTGGTGAAAATGTCATGTCAATAATACCTTTAGAAATATATTAACCTAGAAAAATAGTGATGTGTTCAATACTTATTTTACCCGCTGCATATACACAGTGGGTATAGAAAAGAATCACCCCTCCCCCCCTTTAAAATAATCACAGGTAGTTTTTGTTTTCCAGCTGTATTTACTCAGTACAACCTATAACATCCAAGTGAAAAATATAACACCAACATGTCAGAAAAACTAAAAAATTCAAAGACAGAATCACTGAGTTGGAAAAAAGGATCACCCCCTTGTGTCAATATTTTTTTGAACCACCTTTTGCTTTAATTTCAGCCTTTAGTCTGGTGGGTTATGTCTCTACTAACTTTGCACATCTAGACTTTGCAATATTTGCCCACTCCTCTTTACAGAAGTGCTCAAGTTCAGGTAAATTTGATGGTGACTGTCTGTGGACTGCAGTCGTCAAGTCATTCCACATATTTTCAATGGATATTAAGTCTGGGCTTTGACTAGGCCATGCAAGGACATTCACCTTTTTCTCCTTCAACCACTGTATGGTTGTTTTTGCTGTGTTCTTTGGGTCATTGTCATGTTGGAAGGTAAACCTTCTTCCCATTTACAGCTTTCTGGCAGAGGGCAGCAGATTTTCCCTGCTGCAGAGAAACACCCCCATTACAGGATATTACCACCGCTATGCTTTTCTGTAGGAATGGTGTTATTTGACTGGTGATTTGTATTGGATTTCTGCCAGACATATAATTTAGTGTTGAGGCCAAAGAATTCAGTTTTAGTCTCAGCTGACCATAACACTTTTCTCCATGTGGCCTCTTTAAGGTACGTTTTGGCAAAGCTCAATCATGACTGCACGAGACCTTTCTCGAGGAGTGGCTTTTTTTCTTGCAGTCCTCCCATACAAGCTACATTTTTGGCGAATTTGTCATATTGTTGTCACATGCACACAATGACCACTCTGTCATAAAATCCTGCAAATGCTTTAGAGTTGCTGTAGGCCTCTAGGTAGCCTCTCTGACCAGTTTCCTCCTGGCTCTTTCACCCAGTCCTGATCCAGGGAGGGTTTGTATTGTACCAAATACCTTCTACTTCTTAATAATAGACTTCCCTGTGCTTCTAGGCATCGATAAAGCCTTTGAAATGTTTTTGTATCCATCACCTGATTTGTGCCTCTCCACAACCTTATCCCAGAGATCTTTGGACAGTGCCTTACCAACCATAATTGATTGATTGTTTGATTTGCACTATCAGGGACTGAAATGCTCCAGGGAAAGCTCTTTTCATACTGAGCTAATCAAGATGACCACAGCTGATTACAGTTGAAAGGCAAAAGGCTTTGTGTGCCATTGAGAAGGTGATTAGCTATACCTGACTGAATTTAAAAGTCATTTTTAGGAGAGGGTGATACTTTTTCAAACTCAGTAATCCTGTTTTTGATTTTTTTTTCTGACATGTTTGTGTTATATCTTTCACTTGGATGTTATAAGTAAATACAGCTGGATAAAACAAAAACTGTGTCTGTCTTCATTTTTGGCCACAAAGCAATAAAATGTGAGGCTATTCTTTTCTATACCCACTGTACATACACTGCTCAAAAAAAATAAAGGAACACTTTGAAAACACCTCGGATCTCAATGGGGAAAAATATGCTGGATATCTACACTGCTATGGACTGGATAATGTGTTAGAAATGTAAGGGTGCCCCATCATTTGCTGGAAATGAAAATTATCAACCTACAGAGGACTGAATTCAAAGACACCCCAAAAATCAAAGTGAAAAAATGATGCAGCAGGCTAGTCCATTTTGCTGAAATTTGATTGCGGCAACTCAAAATGGTGCTCAGTAGTTTGTATGGCCCCAACATGCTTGCATGAACGTGATTGGTGCCTTGGGTATTTCCTCCTAGATCTGGACAAGGGCATCACTGAGCTCATGGACAGTCTGAGGTGCAATGTGGTGGCATTAGATGGACCGAAACATGATATCCCAGAGGTGTTCTATTGGATTTAGGTCAGGCAAGTGTGGGGGCCATTCAATGGTATCAATTCCTTCCTCTTCCAGGAACTGCCTGCACACTCTCGCCACATGAGGCTGGACATTGTCGTGCATCAAGAAGAACCCAGGACCCACTGAACCAGCATAGGGTCTGACAATGGGTCCAAGGACTTCATCCCGACACCTAATGACAATCAAGGTGCCATTGTCTAGCCTGTAAAGGTCTGTGCCCCGCCATGGATATGTCTCCCCAGAACATCACTGACCCACCACCAAAATGGTCATGCTGAACAATGCTACAGGCAGCATAACATTATCCATGGCTTCATCAGACCCTTTCATGTCTATCATATGTGCTCAGGGTGAACCTGCTCTTATATGTGAAAAGCACAGGATGCTAGTGGTGGACCTGCCAATTCTGGTGTTCAATGGCAAATGCCCATCAAGCTCTATGGTACCGGCAGTGAGCACAGGGACCGCTAGAGGACGTTGGGCAATCAGGCCACCCTCATGAAGTCTGTTTCTGATTGGTCAGAGACATTCACACCAGTGGCTTGCTGGAGGTCATTTTGTAGGGCTCTGGCAGTGCACATTCTGTTCCACCTTGAAAAAAGAAGCAGATACCAGTCCTGCTGATGGGTTAAGGATGTTCTACGGCCCTCTCCAGCTCTCCTAGAGTAACTGCCTGTTTCCTGGAATATTCTTTATGCTCATAAGACTGTGCTGGGAGATACAGCAAACCTTTTGGCAATGGCATGTATTGATGTGTCATCCTGGAGGAGTTGGACTGGCTGCGCAACCTCTGTAGGGTCCAGGTATTGCCTCATGCTACTAGAAATGACACTGACCCTAGCCAAATGCAAAACTAGTGAAAAACAGAAAAGATGAGTAGGGGAAAGAATGTCAGTGGCTTCCACCTGTAAAACCATTCCTGTTTTGGGGGGTTGTCTCGTCGTTGCCCATCTAGTGCACCTGTTGTTAATTTCATTAACACCAAAGCAGCTAAAACTGATTAACAACCCCCTCTGCTACTTAACTGACCAGATCAATATCCCAGGAGTTTAATTGACTTGATGCTATACTCTATATTGATGCTATACTCTATATTTTTTGAGCAGTGTGTTTACATATATAGACACACACACTGTACCTTGTATTATGCAATCTTTTGTAGTCTTTCACAATTATTACAGAAGTAATAAGGACAAAAATATTCATCATTAAACCCTATGTTCATATTTGACTTTAAAGCTAGGTTCACACTACTGCGTGTGCCAGTGCATGTAGAATCGCATGTTTTCCTGACACACACATAAACATGCTGCTCTCTTAGCAGATGTGCAGTGGCACTGAGAGTGAGGAAGATCTCCCAGTTTGTACCCATGGTGTGACCAATCATCAGTCATCTGTATCCAGAATGGAAGCTATTTCTTGCGGGTAGAATGCCACTTTAAATCTCTGCATTGTTTCATATTTACAGTGGTGTGCCCAAGATTATCCCAGCAAAGATCGCTCCAGAGTCTCAAGCAAAGGGTACTGTGACAGAGTCTGAGGAACATCAAGACACTGCTGCCAAAAGGTGAACATTTCTGAGATATATATATTGCATAAGATTTTTAATCAATATCTCAATGAACACAAGAACAATTTCCAAAATTGTGACAAAACTGAGTTTTGTAGAACATTTGTTTAGCTCATTACATGAAAGCAAGGCTAATAATATAACTTAGATTACAACATCTTCTACTACTACACCCAGTAGAGTGTAGATACTGGATGGAGAATGAATTTCAGAGCCTGGATGCTGGATGGAGAATGATGCTCAACTTCAGAATTCCCCATAGGTGTTCGATTGGGTTCAGATCAGGAGACATACTTGGCCACTGAATCACTTTCACCCTGTTCTTCTTCAGATATGCAAAAGTGGCCTTAGATGTGTGTTTTGGATCATTGTCATGTTGGAAAAGTGCACGATGACCAAGGGCACGGAGTGATGGTAGCATCTTCTATTTCAATATAGAGCAGTTCATCTGTGAATTCATGATACCATCAATGAAATGCAGCTCCCCGACACCAGCAGCACTCATGCAGCCCCACAGAAGGACACTGCCACCACCATGTTTCACTGTAGATGCGATGCATTTTTCTTTGTACTCCTTACTAGAGATGAGCGAATTTTTCAAAAATTCGATTCGCCTGATTCGCCGAATTTTCCGAAAAAATTCGATTCGATTCAAATTTATTCGCTGCGAATTTTACTTATAAAAAGGGTTTCTAGGCTTCAGAGAGCCTTTATATTAGTGCAGAACACTGTACCTTTAATTTAAATGTCCTTGGAGTCTGCTGGGGAAGAGAAATAATACTGTCAGTCAGTATGACATGCAGATGAGTGCCGTCGATCTTAGAATCACCGCACACTTCACTCATTTGGGCAGTCACGGGGCCAAAGAAGAAGAAGGAGGAGAAGAAGAAGAAGAAGAAGAATGAAAAGAATGAAAAGAAGAAGAAGAAGAAGAATGAAAAGAATGAAAAGAAGAAGAAGAAGAATGAAAAGAATGAGAAGAAGAAGAAGAATGAAAAGAATGAAAAGAAGAAGAATGAAAAGAATGAAAAGAAGAAGAATGAAAAGAATGAAAAGAAGAAGAAGAAGAAGAAGAAGAAGAAGAATGAAAAGAATGAAAAGAAGAATGAAAATAAGAAGAAGAATGAAAAGAAGAATGAAAAGAATGAAAAGAAGAATGAAAAGAAGAATGAAAAGAATGAAAAGAAGAATGAAAAGAAGAATAAGAATGAAAAGAATGAAAAGAAGAATGAAAAGAAGAAGAATGAAAAGAAGAATGAAAAGAATGAAAAGAAGAATGAAAAGAAGAATGAAAAGAAGAATGAAAAGAATGAAAAGAAGAATGAAAATAAGAAGAAGAATGAAAAGAAGAATGAAAAGAAGAATGAAAAGAAGAATGAAAAGAATGAAAAGAAGAATGAAAATAAGAAGAAGAATGAAAAGAAGAATGAAAAGAATGAAAAGAAGAATGAAAATAAGAAGAAGAATGAAAAGAATGAAAAGAAGAATGAAAAGAAGAAGAATGAAAAGAAGAAGAAGAATGAAAAGAAGAATGAAAAGAATGAAAAGAAGAATGAAAATAAGAAGAATGAAAAGAATGAAAAGAAGAATGAAAAGAATGACAAGAACAATGAAAAGAAGAATGAAAATAAGAAGAAGAATGAAAAGAAGAATGAAAAGAAGAATGAAAAGAAGAATGAAAAGAATGAAAATAAGAAGAAGAAGAATGAAAATAAGAATAATTCCAGTAAAGCAAAAAGTGTTTCTGCAGAGTTCCTCTATTTCTGACAGTTCTCTGACAGTTCTTTCACATTTACAGCGATTGAAACATTGTATCTATTTGTTTCCTAATAAAAACATCTGTATCCTAAATGGAAACAAATACATACAATGTTTCAACCGCTGTAAATGTGAAAGAACTGTCAGAGAACTGTCAGAAATAGCGGAGCTCTCTGCAGGGACATTTTTGCCGGCTGTAGAAGGGATGAAAACGGCCGATCAGGAAAAATTCGATTCGACCATCCGAAGTTGGCAAAAATTCGGATTCGATGCGAATCGAATTTTTCCTGAAATTCAAAACGAATTCCACTTCGTCTGATTCGATTCGCTCATCTCTACTCCTTACCTTTGCAAAGCCATACAGTTATGAAGTCATCAGTTCCAAAAACATTTATCTTGGTCTCATTACTGCAGAGTACAGAGTCCCAGTAGTCATCTTCTTTTTCAGCATGGTCCCTGGCAAATTCTAGGTGGGCTTTTTTTGTGCATGAGCTTTAGAAGAGGCTTCCTCCACCATTCCTCTGCAGTGTCAAAGGAAACAACCACCACAGTTTGGCTAATTCTTTAGCTAACTGCAGTGAACTTGCATAGTGATTTTCTTCAACCCTTCTCATCAGAAGACGCTCCTGTTCGGGGGCGGACTGACAATTCATGGGGGCCCCCAGGCAATAGGGGATCATGGGGCCCCTGTGTCCTTGCCCAAACTCAAAAAAGCCTATGAAAAAGGTACCAGGGGCATCTCATTGGGTCCCCTACTGACCTCGGGCCCTCAGGCAGTGCCCGAGTTTCCAAATGGTCAGTCCGCCCCTGCTCCTGTTAAAGTGTTAACTTCCGTGGACGGCCTGGACATCTCTAGAATGGTTGTTGTTCCACCTTTGTTAAATGTTTGTATAATTTATGCTACAGTATTCTTACTAATAAGTAACACTTTGCTGATCTTCTTGTAGCCTTCACCTGTCTTGTATAAAGAAATTATTTTCTTTCTCAGGCTTTGTGACATTTCTCTTCCATGTGGTGCCATTGCTGACAGCATGAAATGGGAAGGGGTTTTCTTTGTTAAAGTGTTACTAAACCCAGGACCCTGCATTCACTATATCTGGTCTCCCACAGTACACAGAACATGGAAGTGCAATTATTTTAGTAAATATAAACTGCTAAATACCTTTTCTTATCAGCAGTTAGAGCAGTCTTGTGACTTCAGCAGAGCACTGGTTAAAGCTTGTAGGAGGAGTTTTCTTTCTGCTCTAGGAGGATGCAAAACCCCTGACCCTCTGTCTGGACAGTGCTGATGGAAGACTGCATGTGATCAGCACAGGGTCAAAGTAAAAAAAAAAACACCTCTCTAGCAATACAACTAAACTGAGTATGTGCATGTGGTTATGGGTTCAGTCTGTCTTGTCAGGTGAACATTTGAAAAAAAGGAGCAGAGAAGTCAGGATCACACAGCCTTTTTACACAATGCAGAGGATAAACCACTTAGGTTCCACAGTGAGTATACCAGGCATGCTTTACTGCATATACAGACTGATTTTACTGTTGTGGGTTTATTAACACTTTAAGTAATGCCCTTCTATAATCAACTGCTGGACACCTGTTTAATGATTAATCAGACTCATCTGTAGTTGAATTAATGTTAATTAGGATTTTGTTGTCTAAAATTTAGCTTCGCTCCTAAGATATTCATTGGGGTGTATTCATTTTTGCAACATGGTCTTGAATGAATATGTTAGGAAAAATACTTTTTTGTGTGTGCAAATTAACAAAACTTGTTTGCAGTCAATATTTCAAAAACATAAAAACAATATGTTGCGCTTCTTCTTATTAAATATTAAATCAATACAAATTTCCAATAAATATAAAAAAAATCAACATTAATAAACTTGTGAAAAACAGAAAATCATGTGAAATCAAAATGTCATCCCGTGCACATCATACAAAAAAATATATAATATAAAAAATATAATATATATAAAAAATGTGACTTCTCCCAGTAAATAAAATTAATAATTCCAGGTGACTTCCTTAGTGAGTATAAGATGTGCGCTCACCTCCAGATTAGCCTGTAACTGATGTTTGTTGCACCATATGAAGAGTGGTGGGTCCCTCTCAGGCTGCTTCCCGTCTCCTACTCCTGCTGGGATCTTACTCCTATACTGCTTATCTCCTGCTTTCCTTTCATTGGCAGGTGCCCTCAGTGGAACGAAAAATACCAAAAATAGTGCTTTATCTTTTTAAAAAAACAGTGCTTTAATTAAGTATCAGTTGCACTCACATTTAAATAGTGTAAAAACCACTTTTATATCACCAACAATTTTGTGACTTTTCCCAGTGATTCAAATCTAATCAGTAATTCCAGGTGACTTCCTTAATGAGTATAAGATGTGCGCTCACTTCCAGATTAGCCTGTAACAGGCTAATAACGCTTTTTGTCCACTCAATGAGACTGATGTTTGTTGCACCATATAAAGAGTGGTGGGTCCTTCTCAGGCTGATTCCCGTCTCCTATTCCTGCTGGGATCTCCCTCTTATACTGTTTATCTCCTGCTTTCCTTTCTTTGGCAACTGCCCTCAAGATTAGCCTGTAACAGGCTAATAACGCTTTTTGTCCACTCAATGGGACTGATGTTTATTGCACCGTATGAAGAGTGGTGGGTCCCTCTCAGGCTGCTTCCCGTCTCCTACTCCTGCTGGGATCTTACTCCTATAGGAGTAAGATCCCAGCAGGTACTCCTGCTGGGATCTTACTCCTATAGGAGTAAGATCCCAGCAGGAGTAGGAGACGGGAAGCAGCCTGAGAGGGACCCACCACTCTGGAGTAAGATCCCAGCAGGAGTAGGAGATGGGAAGCAGCCTCAGAGGGACCCACCACTCTTCATACGGTGCAATAAACATCAGTCCCATTGAGTGGACAAAAAGCGTTATTAGCCTGTTGCAGGCTAATCTGGAGGTGAGCGCACATCTTATACTCACCAAGGAAGTCACCTGGAATTATTGATTTGATTCACTGGGAAAAGTCACATATATTTTTTTCGTTGAAGACTGCTTAATTTTTATATATATTATATTTTTTTTTGTATGATGAGCACGGGATGACATTTTGATTTCACATGATTTTCTGTTTTTCACAAGTTTATTAATATTGATTTTTTTTTATATATTTATTGGAAATTTGTATTGATTTAATATTCAAAGAAGGAGCTCAACATATTGTTTTTATGTTTTTAAAATATTTGCACATTTAAAGAGGATGTGTTGTATGTTTGCAATCCCGTAATAGTTGTGAGTGGCTCGCAAGTTACATCTTTGTTTTTATTTGTTTGCAGTCAATGGCCTGCGTTTGTGGGTGTATTTTGTAGCATAGTGTGCCATAGAAAATGATTCTGAAAGCAAGTAAAAGGTTTTCTGACAAATGTTGGGGTGTACTCATTTATGCTGAGCACTGTATGTATATATATATATATATATATATATTACATAAAAGTGCAGCGCTTAAAAAAGTGACAAATCATAAAGAAACAGTGAAAAGTGTATCAAAAAATCGCCCAACCAAAAATGAACGAAAAGTCCCAGAGGTTGTGATGAAACAAAATAAATCCAAGGACAGTTGTGTCATCAACCACTACTACAGAAGGCTTACCAGAAAGGCATGACCCCTTGTTAAGAGTGGTCAATCGAGCTTTGTTTAATCAATCCAGAAAGCTGGACACTCGAATCCTCCTCCAGATATTTTTTTGATACACTTTTCACTGTTTCTTTTTGATTATTTGTCACTTTTTTAAGCGCTGAACTTTTATGTATTATTGCGGATTGCCTAGTATCAGGGTTTTCGTGGTCAGCTGCTATATGTTTCACAACTCATTTTTTAATTATTGATTATTTTGGTTTTTATTAGCGCAGGTTGAGATATATATATATATATATATATATATATATATATATATATATACATATACATACACAGTGTACCCTGTATTATACAATGTCTTACATAATTATTGCAGAAGCAATAAATACATAAGTATTCATCTTTATACCCTATGTTCATATTTCACATTAAAGCTAGGTTCACACTACTACTGTGCTGCCCTTTTAGCAGATGCGTAGCAGTGCTGAAGGTGAGGAAGATCTCCCAGTATGCACCCATTGTGGGATCAATCATCAGCCAACTGCATCCAGAATGGAAGCTATCTCTTGAGGGTAGAATGTCAATTTAAATCTCTACATTATTTCATGTTTACATTGATGATGATATGCCTATACCAGAGACTCAACCAGACACTGTTGCTGAAAGATGAACATCTCTGAGATACACACATATATATACTAGATGGGCTAAGCTGCACAGGAGTCTTTTAATGATCATCAGTGGGTGTACTCTGCCAACAGGTCCTACTCTGCTTTTTATTATTGAGTCTCAAAGATAGACATTACACTCCAAAATGCTGAATAATCAAAATGTTTGTCAGGTGAACACGATGAAGGGGGATGCTTCAATCTGTCTCCCTGCTGCATTATACAATGTATAATGAAAATATTACATAAGCAGGAAGCACACAAATATACAACTGTATACCCTATGTGTGTTGGGAATGTGCACAGAATTGTGCTCCTTTCCAACATGCACAGAAACGCATTGCCCTTTAGCAGATGTTTGGCAGTACCATGAATTGTTAATGGCACCCCACACATCTGCTAGCATGTGTGCTTTCATGCTTACAAAACCTTATGGTGCCGCAGTGGCACACAGTTATGCATGGCTTGTTTTTTAAATAAAGTAAGGGAAATCATTTTCCACTTTTTTCAAGCATTAGGCAGCCCACTGACATGAATGGGTTGCCCTACATGCGATGCATGGAAATGTGCGAATGCTTGGTGTAGGTCTGAACCTAGCCTAAAGTGGCACTACATCCAACAAGAACTGTCTTACTGTCAAGAACTGGGTATGCTATGTGAATATTTGAAGAAACCAGTTTATCATGAAAAATGATCAGCTTGGCTGAAAGGACACACTACAGTTGAGCTAAGAGTGGGGAAGATCTCCCAGTAAGGATCTAGTGTTAGATCAATCCCAGAAAGGAAAGATATGCTGTGGGTGGAATTCCATTTTAAATCTATGAATTTTTTTTTTTTTACAGTGACGTGAATATACCTAAAAGTATCCCAGAAAAGATTGCTCCAGAGACTCAAGCAGAGAGTCCAGTGACAAAGACTGATGAACCTCAACCCACTGCTACCAAAAGGTGAACATCTATATATAAGCACATACTGCACTCTGTAAGGATAGACCTGGACTGCCACAGCTAGGCTGAGAGTGAGAAAGATCTCCCTTATGGACCCCAGAGTTGGATCAGTCTGTTGTGGGTGGAATGCTACTTTATATCTCTGATTTGGCAACTTATAATGTAATACTAATATTTTTGGCATGACCATTTTAAATAATAGACCTCTGACTCCAAGCGCTTTTGTAACAGGATGTTTGGTGGCCACAGGTACCACCACACTCCAGATTTTTGACTGACAGCCCCACAACAGTCCATATATAGTAGCAGTTTCTTTATAGAAGCAGCAATTAGCACAGAAAGGCTTGTCAGAGGAGGCCAGATACTGATAAGGCTTCCATGTGGCTGTATCAGGCTTCAGGAGTAACAATCTATTTTGAATCTGTACACCTGTCTCTGCATGCTATTAGAATGGAAGCAGTCATGTAAGGGTTGGAGAACAGTGATACCGATCTTTAATCAGATGCTTACATTACATTTGGCCACTAGCCCATGTGTATAAGTCCCTTTACTCATGAGACAGTCTGTTTTACAGTGCAGCTGATGATAAAGGCACCCCAGTTGAGAAGAAAGATCAGCCAGAAACAAAGTCGGCCCCGGAGCCAGGTGATGAATATGTGGAAGCCTGGGAGTCCTATGAGAGTGAAGAAGAGTCTGTAATGGTCTAGTATTTCCCTCTTATTTATAACATATTAACAAAGCAATATCATTTTTATACCAATTGGTGACTAATAAAATCATGAGCCTAACAATTTATTGTAAGGTTCATGACTTTATCAGTAACAATTACTTTTACATTATACTATGTTTTATTGTAGCCTGATTGACCCCCAAAATGTGTTAACTTAAACCACAGCCAACCTGACACCCCCCCCCCACACACACAGTTTACTATGCTTCAGTTATTAATGAACACAGTGAGTGATTGGTACAAATCACTCATTGTATTCATTCAGGAAAGGATGGGGCCGGTAAATATGACATAGTTACCAAACTCTTCCCCCACTCTCCACCCTGAGGGATCCTATTGTGTGCTTGCAGCTGCTGATGGGAAGGAGAGGAGGGAAGCCAGCAGCATTGCAGGGGTGGGGGCACAAAGGGGGGCCTGGGCAGCAAGGGGAAATGTAAACTGCACAGGGAAGGTGATGTGTGTAGCAGGGGGAAAATTACTGGAACCATCCCCCTGTATGGCTCTCTGCAGCAGCTGAAAGCCAGCAGGAGGGAGAGCAAGCCAGCTTTCAGTTGCTGTAGAGAGACCCATACAGGTGATTGGTTACAGTAATTGCCTAACCTCTCCCCCCACGCTGTGCTGATAACCTTCTCTGCCCACATTTGATTCACCAAGCTGCCTGGGCGCCCCTGCTGGCCTGGGCCCAGTACAGGAGGACTGGTGGCACTCCCTTATCCACGGCCCTGACTGTCTTTTAACATCTTATCAATAAATGAATTTGGACTCTTGGTCTGGCGCTCCTTCCATATATGCACAAATTGATGTGTGTGTGGCCAGCTTTACTGTATTTTTTTAAATGATATCTAAAGTCTAAATATAATATAGCACAACCTCTCAGATTTGAGCAACTGCCATGTTCAATGATTATTTCAATAACCTTGCAAAATGAACAAATAAAACAATTTTAAAAATACAATGAAACAAAACCTTATTTACTTATTACAAAATAACTAATTAGTGCAACAGTGCAACATATAACAGTAGACGTCTGACTTTTTTTCCAGTACAAAAAAGTTTATGTTCATGTGTTTGTATCCTCCACTACTCTGAGCTATGGATTCCAATCAGTATGATATCCCATGTTTCATAGTATCCATTCAGAGAGCTCACCAGACTCATATGACCTTCAGATTATAAAATGTCTGTAGCGCTTATGTATCCATTTAGCCTCAACCGCAAATTTTTTAATTTCATCTGTCTCAATTTCAGTCGGTCTTCACCACTTTCCAATCAAAGCTTTTCAATAAAAACTTCAATAGTGTAATAACTATCTTTTCTTGAATCTAACATGAATGCTGCCAACAGACTCATCCACCTTATTAACTGGCCAGTGTCCATCACTCCACTTTGCCAATCCCTCCACTGGTTTCTGTTCACCCAAAATGAATCACTCCTCCCAAGGCTCTGCTCTCTAGCTCCCTTATCACCTCTTCCTATGCTTGCCTCCAGGACTTCTTCAGAGCCTCTCCCATCCTCTGTGATTCTCTACCCCACTTTGTTTGGTCCTTCTACCCTGTCCACCTTTTGGCGATCCATGAAAACTCATCTCTATGCAGAAGTCTATTCTGTTGCTACCTAACAATTGAACTTTTCTTTCTCCATCAACCTCTCTCTCCACACAATTACCTTTTGTATCACTTGCCCTTCCCTTTTAGATTATAAACTTACACTGGTAGGACCCTCCTTATCCTCTTGTATTGGAATTGTACTGTAACTGTACGTTCTCCCCATATATTGTGAAGCAGTGTAAAAACCAATGGTGATATAAAAATCCCATACAATAAAAAGATTCATCAGGAAAGTCTGCATTCTATGACAGCCATCCCATGTTAGTCCAGCGCAAGCAGTAAAATATAGTTTACTAATAAAAGGAATGTTTTTGTTTATTTTAAACCATAACAATGCATCTACTCACTTGTATCAGTGCTATAACCGCGTTGATTTAACTTGTCAAGTCTCTTTACTTTGTGGCTGAGGTGTCTTTCACATATGTGAAATGTATTCAGTGTGTGTGCCTTGCTCCACTCCGGCTGGAGTAGATAGGTGGGCACACTTTGTTTCACTGTGATATGTTTTTTTTCAATGTTTTATTTGCTCATTTTGCAGGGATAATGTACAGTCACCGAAGAGGTAATTGCTCACATGAAAGAGGATGAGCTACATTATTCTGGATTTTACATACCTTCAGTCCCAGTGACAATGTTCACCAGGACATATAGTGTAAATCTCCCCACTGGAGATGCAAAAACAATAAAAACCTGTCAGAGGTTCCAACCCCTTGACACTCCATCTAAAGCAAAAATAAATGTTTTGGCTTTATGCACACTTTAAATTGAAAAAGCCATATGTCCATCCATCCTGTCTTCAGTCTTGAAGTGGAACTAAACTCATCAATGTAATTGTTTCAATAAAAACATTTGGTGCTAAGTGCCACATTTGCTTGTGCTTTCAACCAAACTGTCAAATCATCAAATGGCTAGAGGCAGGTGGGCAGCACAGTGGCTAAATGGTTAGCACTTCCACCTGGTAGTACTAGGGTTGTTGGTTTGAATCCCAACCACAGCACCACCTGCCTGGAGTTTACATGTTCTCCCTGTGCCTGCGTGGGTTTCCTCTGAGTACTCTGGTTTCCTCTCACACTCCAAAGACATGCTGGTAGGTTAATTGGCTCCTGTCTAAATTGGCCCCAGTATGTGTATGCATGAATGTTAGTTAGGGACCTTAGATTGTATGCCCCCTGAGGGTTAGGAACTGATGTGAATGTACAATATATATATGTAAAGCACTGCGAAAAATTGACGGCGCTATAAAAGTACCTGAAATAATAATAATATGCAGCTTCATGGCAGTTTAAGAGCAAACAGAGGCTAAGATGGCAGCTTTCTTGGCTGAAAAGGATAGAAGGGTTTAGTTCTGCTTTAAGGTGGACCTAGTATAATTTTATAAAATGCTATACCTTTAACCCTTTTGCTGCCAGGTCTGCTGCAGCCACCGGGACTGTGTCTAAAACTGACGAGCAGACTCCTGCCTGTCAGGTGGAAGCAGTCAGGTAACTGTGCTGGCGCCCGATTGCTTCCACAGCCCCCTAGTAATGGTGCCCCTCGTGTGCGCACTCCAGCCATGTACTTTGGGCTCCACTTACGCATCTACGGGCCCAGGGTGGACATAGCGGGTGCCGGCGGGTGGAGGGGAGAACGGACACACATCTGCTCTCCTCCCCCTTTTGCTGTGACCCGGAAAGCGACGTGTATGATGTCATTTCTGGGTCACTGATGTCACTTTCCCTGGCTAGACTAGCCAGGGAGTGATGCATTGCAATGCGATCTCCATTGCAATACATCCAGTGGAGCCCAGAGCAGACATGCAGAGGCTTTTAGACCCTGCATGTCTCATTAACGAGAACCTGTCACCTAAAAATCATTACATTACATTCCCCCCATAAAACATTTTGCCCCCCCCACATATATTATTATTATACAGGATAGCATATATGCACGTACAAACGTAAATGCACGTGTCAGGGGTGCCTACACGTGAAAACATTGTTTGCGATACACATGTTACATATACATACAGTCAGAGCAATCATTCTATCACAAGACCTCCTCAACACTAAACCTGTAGAAGCTTTTGAAGTGTCGCCTATAGAAAATATAGGCCACTTAAGTTTGTTGCCATTTCACAGGTGCACGCAAATTTAAGGTTTGACATGTTGAGTAGCAATTTACTCGACCCAACCTTGTCTTTTATATTCTAGCAAAAATTTGGGTAATGTTCGTTTGCCCTAAAATTCACTTTAGTGTGTTTTTTACTGAAATGTTGTGTTTCCTAGACCTATGCAATATAATCGCGTGCCATAAAAAATTGGAACTACCACTATTTTATTCTCTAGGGTGTCTGCTTTCAGAAAATATATAGTGTTTGGGGGTTTTGTGTAATCTTCAGGCATAAAATAATTTTTTTACCGTGCAAAAAATGCAAAACCTCTGGCAGCAAAAGGGCTAAACAGTGGACTGCAGCTCTGGAGCTCAGCTCATGTGACTTTCTTAAACTAAATGGGTGGGGTGTAAGTACAAAGTAAATACTATTCCACCAACAAACATCCGCACACTGTGCAGGGACAGCAGCAATCAGGATCTGCCTGTTCTGGCAGATGGGGGAAGACTGGGAGTTTTCTATATGGTAATATGTTACTGACAGGCAGCAACATGATGTATAGGTGGTTGTGTGCCAAGCCCTGTTGCCCTTGTCAGCATCCTGTGTTAGCTATGAAGAAATCTTACCCTGATGGTTTACCTGGTAGAATTCATCAGTGATTTGATATAACTAGGGAGGATGCACAACTGCCAATGACTTGGTAAAGATTTATTTTTTCTTACCCTGAGGATAAAATGGTCACTGCCTCAATGTTTTGTGATGGAATTAAGTAAAATGACCATTTTTGTAATATATATATGTTATATGTATACCGTTTTTCCACTATCCTCATAGTATATCCTTGCTCAAAATGGCTGCCAGATACACCTCCTCCCATCGACTGAAAAATGTATGATCAAGATGGAGCCTCCTTCCTGTGCTACAGTTTTTTAGCCCATTGTTTTTCAACTTTATTGTATTATATACTCCTTTTATAAAATAAATATTACCAAGTAACCATTTTAGCTTCTAGATCAGCAGTAATAAGGCACTGTTATAACTGGAATAGGTTGAGCATGATGGATGTGGATCACTTTTAAACCTCACAATAAAAAAAATAAAATTCATAGGTTTACATTCTGAAATTGTATATTTTTTGTATATTCAATGTATCCCATAGCAAGGTACAGCATATCCATACAGGTTATCTATATTTACTATATAGTGGACTTTTACAAGTTCAGTTTTTATCCAATCTGCCTATCTAAACATGAATGGTTGTTTAGGTTGGCTTTCATGTTTTGTGGCTCTGACAGATGAAATGTAAGAAAAATTCAACTGGAATATAGTGAGCTTTAAGTGCAGCTAAACCCAAGAACAAAAATGTAATAGACTGCAGTAAGAAAAGGATAATTTTGTTTAAAAAAAAATATAATATATACACATTGCTTTACAGGTGAACAAAATGTGCAATTTTTTTTTCTTAGGAGCCTGTACACCATTGCACCCAGTCCTGCAGACTGTCATTTTAATTATATATCAGTTCTTCCCAAATGGGCAATTACTGAAGTTCAGGAAGATCAATGAATTAAAAGAGCGCTCACCATCACCCTTACGTTTCATTGAGAACTATAAGCTGTCTCCTGCAGTGGAGGATTTGTAATTCATTCATTCATAGATTGCTGTAGATGAATGAGGGAGAGAATTGCCCACCCGCTGTCACAATGGGTCAGGGGTGCAGGCAGGTGCTTTAGTAACGTGTTACACCCTAAATATGAATGTAACATGTTACTAAAAGTAAACTTATCCTTTAACAGTTCATAGATGTTTTCTTTTTTTATCAGACCAACCTGTGTGTGCCACACTTCCTGTCCTGGGGTGACAATACTCTGAGTCACCCAAGTCTACTCATCTGATTTAGACAACCAGCACCTCATACTTTTTCTCCATAACATAAAGTTGGGGAGGGGGCAGTGTAGTTCACAGAAGGTAATTAGGAAGGATGATAGGACTGTTTAATATTTGAGTTCAGCGCATAGGAAGGTACAAGCATTCTGGATTTCTGGCAGGATAAATAGATATTTTTCTCTACGTGCAGAAACTGTACTTGGATTGAAAAAAGAAAATGAATGCATCCAATAGATCAATAAGCTGCAATATGTCACCTGTATTAGATGTTTTTAAATTTAGATAGACTTAAAAAATATCCATATTGCTATAAAGCCAAGGATCAAATTCAAATGATAAGATCCTGGATTATGTTCTGGGGTGCAGTGCTGTACTGAAGAATGAGGGCCCTAAAAAATATTGATATCCATGTCAACCTGCCCATTGTGAAATGTGATGTGAAAATAATGTTACTCTTCACTTGCAGGATTCTACGGAAAAAGCTGAAACAACACAAAACGTTCCTCAGACTTCTGACACGGTCACTCCTACAACAGGAGCTACTACACTGCAGGAAAACCAGCCCACAGGTGAAATTGTTTCCACCATTGTGGGCACTGTGGAGGAGGAGCAGTACTAACTGGCCAGCAAATATTTGCACACAAGGCTTTTATATGGTGGGTAATGATCTGTAATTAGTCATAGTTGTCATTAAATGTTGTACCTACAGCAAAGATGTTGTAGAAAATGATAAAATGTTGCATACAGTAATGTTTTGGTTTTTAGACTACCACAGACTAACTCACCAATATGTGAGGTTCTCTGAGGTCTGCTCTGTGAATCCAGAGAAAGGAGAAGACATATTTCTAGCCAATTATGTGTCAAAAGGAACTCCAGATATGGTAGTCTGCTTACACCCTGGATCGCTCATTCACAATGGAGTGTATAATGTGAAAATGCCACCAATGGGCGTAGAAATAAAGTAATGAAGTAAAGCCTTCTTTCTTTCTATATCTTTGCTTTTCCTTCAGTCTTTTAGTGTTCCCTATCCAGCTTTCATTTAGGTGTCAATATCACGTGTTCCAATGAGACAGCAGGAACTTCAGTGTCTTTTCAAAGCTTGTATATACACCGAGATATATCCATACATCCATTAAGCCCTGCTAAGTCCACAGGGGCGATTTGATCCACGTGTTCCGTGCATCCCTGTGCAGGAAGTCCCGTTCATGTCTATTGGGGCACAGCCACTGTGTCCCAAATTAGTGCTGCACTTTATGACTATATATAACATTGAGGGTGTGTGGATCACTTAATAGTGCAAGCAGCTGCAAGAATATAGGTGCATATGTACAGTGGGTATAGAAAAAAATGTACACTTATTATTTTTGGTAAAAAGGTGAACTTATCCTTTAAATGGCACAATGGAGACTGGATTTGGTTTTGAAGAGAACAATCCCTTCTGTGTTCTCTGATGATTTAGGTCCCACTTTTATACAGGTACATTCAGTATCATGAGAGTTTATTTTGAGAGGCTTCTGAGACAGGGGCAGACTGACAACTCATGGGGCCCCCTGTATCTCCACCTACACTCAAGCCACGCCCACACAACACCCCAACTACATATTTCAGCTCAGCTGCATAGAAAGGGCATTAAAAATAATTTAAAAATAATAAAACAACGTTGTAGGGTCCCCCTTCCATTCATGCCAAGCCCTTCAGGTCCGATATGGGTTTTGAGGGGAACCCCCACGCCAAAATTAAAATATTGGCATGGGGGGCAATACCAGACCCTTTTACGGGCATTCAGCCCGCCAAGTCAGGAAAGGGGGGGGACAAGCAAGGGCCCCCCTCCTGAAACATACCAGGCCACATGCCCTCAACATGGGGGGGTGCTTTGGGCGGGTCCCCCCCACCAAAGCACCTGGTCCCCATGTTGATGGGGACAAAGGCCTCTTCCCCACAACCCTGGCCTGTGGTTGTGGGGGGTCTGTGGGCAGGGGGTTTATTTGAATCTGGAAGCCCCCTTTAGCAAGGGGACCCCCAGATCCCACCCCCTACCATGTGAATTCACAAAAAAAAAAAAGTGTAGTGTGAAAAAAATAGGAGACAGTCTATGACAAGTCCTTTATTAAAAGAAGAAAAATAAAAGAATGCCCCCCGAAGTAGATCCAACATCAGTTTTTGAAAATATAATTGAAATATGCTTTTCCCACGCTGCCCCAGGCTAGTCTGAGTTTGTGATGTTGTTCGGTATTGGCGTTTCTGGACCCCTGCTCCTGGTCTTGTCTTCTTTTTCCTTTTCTACAACTCTTTCCTTTCTATTTTTGTTTGTCTCTTGTGAGGCGGTGGATAGCTGCCTTTGGTTTGAGCTACTATCAGTGTTATATCACTGTTTTTTAATCTATGTGCCATTGATAGCCCCTGCGTGGGCGCACCTTTTGCTCTGTTTGTGTTAGAGCAGTTTTCTTTACTTTTTATGTACAATTGATAGCCCCTGCGTGGGTGTGTCTTGTTCCTCACATCTTCTTGAAATGTTTATAAATTAATAAAAACCATTGAAACACAAAAAAATTAGTTTTCGGCCTGCAGTTTAGTAAAAACCCTTAAGCAATATATATTTTCTGAAAGCAGATACCCCTTGAGAATATAATATTGGTAGTTCCAATTTTTATGTTGTACAATGGTTTATGAAATGCAAAATTTCAGTAAAAAAATACACTAAAGTTAATTTTAGGGCACACATGCGCAAAATATTACCAAATTATTGGTAAAATATGAGGTTGCGCTGAGTAAATAGATACCAAACATGTCAAGCACCAAAATTGCATGTGAAATGGCAAAATTAACTTTGATACCTAATTGTTTCATAGGCGATGCTTTAAAAGCCCCTACAGGTCTTCAGTTTAGAGGTAACCATGGGTAATAGGCCTAAAGTTATTTCTCTCATGCAAGCATGTGCAGCAATAATTAACAAGTGTATCACAATCAGCGTTTTTGTGCGTAGGTGCCCCCGACTGAAAAGGCCATTTTTTAAAAAAAGATCATCTAAAGGGATATCCCTGATGGGTTCAAAGGGTAGTCTCTGCAGAGCAGAGTGAATCAAGTTGAGATCCCATTGAAGTAATGGGTACTGCAAGGGGGCTTGATGCAAGATACACCTTGAACAAAGGTTTTGACAAGCCAGAGGCTATTGAAAAACAATGAAAAAGGCCAAAACCCATTGTTTCAGAATGCTTAAAGGCTAACTCCATGTTTAATGTCCCTTTTAAATAGTTTGTTTGAGCCAAGCAAACTATTTATTACACTAACAGGTGCACTTGCTGGGCGTGCTGTATTACCTGTATGTAGCAGCAGCTATATACAATACATAGTGCTGCGTTCTGGCAGTGGGACAGAGACTTCTCTTTCCACTCTCAGAGCAAAATAGAGTTGGGTTGAGTGCTGCTCAGTCAATCACGGGAAGCTCTGTATTCTATGAATGAATACAAAGCTTCCTCTTCTGAGTTGCTGAGGCAAAGAGGCCGGGGGATGATGTCAATCTTTGCAACAGTCAATCAGAGGAAGCTTCGTATTCATACAAAGCTTCCAGGGAATGCCTGAGCAGAGCTTAGCCCACTATTTTGTTTCAGGTGTGGGAAAGGAAGTGTCTTGTCTCACTACTGTTATATAGTGCTGTATACTGCATGTAGCTCAGGCCACATAGTGGTAAGCACACCTGTTATTACAGTATGTAGATAATTTGGGCCAACTTGGACCAAATTAACTATTTCAAGAGACAAAAAGTGGTAGTACTTTTTTTTTTTTTTTTTTTTTTTTACCTACAGGCAAGCTTATAATAAAGCTTCCCTGTAGGTAAAATGAATATCTCCTAAAGGTGCACTGTTTAGGAGATATTCTAGCAACCAGAGTTTAGGAGTAGCAGTCGGTAACATCACCAGCGCATGTGCTCTGAAAGAACGGCATACCTGTGCCATTCCTTCAGAGCTTTGTGCCGTGGCTGAAACACTGTCAATAGCGGCTCAGCCATTCAAGCAGCTGCAGCCCAGGAACCCGGAAGAAAGACCGGGTGAAGATGGAACCACTGTCAACGGTGACAGTGTGCCGCCGGAAGGCTTCGTTCTAAGTGAAGTCTTCCATGGTGTGCTAGCATGCAATGCATACTAGCATACTATGATTTTACCGTGCAGCAGGAAACCCTTGTTTTTCAACCAGTTTACTACCTCTTTAAGGCCAAGATCTGATTGTATGCAAGGCACAGAGTAATCTCTGGGATTGAAGTGCCTGTGTTCACAGCAGGCAAAAGAGGATTTCCAGGTATGATAGTAGATCTTTGTGGAAGAGGCTTTTCTTCCTTTTAGCAAGGTAGGAAAGATAGACTAAGTGACTCCTCTCTCCTTGGCTTCAAAGGTTATACAGTTAAAGTCACAGAGTGAGAAGCAGGATGGAACAGAGGTCCCTGAGTCAGCAGATCTGGCCTGTTGGGAAGAAGGGTCATCCTCTAATAGGCCAAGTATGTCCACAGGTCCCTCTTAGCCAGTGTGGTGCAATTAGAATTACTGGCTTTTTCTCCTGCTGACAAGGTAGAATTCGCAGTGGGGGTGGGGTGGGGGAGGTGGCATAGATTAGCCTGAATTGGGGTCAGGGGATTATACCAAGGCATCTGATGCTAGTGCTAAAGTATTGTTGGTTGCCAGAAATAAAGGTGACTTTTCCCCGGATGTCTGGGTCTAGGGCCCATTCCCTCTGATCCCGGTGGGGTGGCTGAGGTAATCTGCTTTCCAGCTGTCCACTCCTGTGATGTGTATCACAGAGATCGCTGGACAGCGAGACCTCATCCATGAGATTATTTGGCTTGCTTCCTTTATGGCTGCTTGACCTCTGGTGCTCCCTTGATAGGTGATGAAGGCCACAGCCATGACATTTTCTGACTGTATGTCCTTGAGGAAGGAGGTCTGGTCATCATCATTCTGAGTTCCAGGATTTTGATGGGGAGCTTGGCTTCCAGAGTGACCATGATCCCTGGACCATGAGTGTCTGGAACTTTCCTCCCAAGTCTGAAAGACTGGCATCTGTTGTTATATCACTTTCCAGTGATAAGAAATTAATGACTTCCCCAATGTTAAGGCTGGGCTGGAGCTCCAACAAGTAAATTACCTGCTTGGCTGTACAGGAGCATGGGTTGGTTGAGAAAAGGAGCATGTTTGTTCCAGGTCAACAAGATGTTGTGCTAAAGAGGTATTGAATGAAATTGGGTGAATAGGACAACCTCAAAGGAGGTCTAGGACTCTCACAAAGAATTTCATTCTTGGATGTCTCTTTGACCAGATTTCACAAATGTGAGCATGGATATAGAGATTTTTCTTTCTCTGGAAGACCATTGTTTGGGATGTGTCTAGGACCAGACCCAAGGATTCCAGGCAAAAATACTGAGAGAAGATTTTTGGAAATTGATTACCCAACCAAAAGCCTTGAGCATCTGAATTGTGCTGTGGATGTTTACAGACATCTGGGAGAGTGATGAGTCCTTCAGGAGAAGGTCATGTAGATAACCTGTGACCTAGATGCACTGAGTTCTGAGAAGGGCAGGGTGAGATGCTAAGACCCTTGTGAATACACTGGGAGCAGAGGATAGGCCAAAAGGCAGTGCAACAAACTGAAATGGAGTGTCTGCCACTGCAAAAGAGCAGAAAACTGTGATGAGATGAATAAATAGGAATATACAAATAGGTATCTTGGATGACAACAGATGCCAGGTTTTCCCCTGGTCTCAGACAGGTAATAATTGACCTTGAGGATTCCATGTGCAATTTTGGAACTCAAGGGTTTTTGTTGAGGGAATTTTAGGTTCAGAATTGGATGAATACACTATTAAGCATTTGTACCATGAACAAGTTTGAACAGAAACATTTGAACCTGTCTTGTGGAGGTACTGGATAACTGCTACCTGGGACAAGAGATGGTACAGGGCTTTCTGCAAATCTGACTGTTCCTTGGGCAGTTTTTGGTTCATTTGAGAGAAGAAAACAGTGAGAGAGTAGAATTTTGAACTCTATTTTGTACCCCTTTGGAAATAAGAAAAAAAAGAAACTCACAGGACTGGGATGTCTGTGACCCAGAAAGAGGTAAATTGTAACAGATGTCTTCCCCACTCTTAAGAGAAGAGGACTTTGGTGAAGACCTACAGGATTTTTTTGGCACCGGAAGTGCAGAACTGTGTTTTTTTTGTTTTTTCAATTTGAAGCCTGGATAGTGCAGTTAGATGCTTTATATTTGGAAGAGGTACAGCCTCCTGAGGAGGGGGGTTTGAAATCTATTGTTGTGGAAGTAAACCTTCCCTCTGGCAACATTTTATGAACTGGTCAAGTACCTCCCTAAAAAGGCCTTGAAAGGGCCTATATGCGAGGCATTTTTTTACAGGCATCTTCGGCTTTCCAGGCTTTGAGCCACAAGATTGTGTATGTTAAGTGAGATTAGAGATATTCTGCAAATTTGTGTCATTACATGTTCTAGGGCTTCCACACAATAGAGCAGAGCATGAGGCAATTGCTCTGTTAAGCCAAGGTTCTGGAATACAGGATTGTGTTGGTTGTTCAGTACCCTAGATCAGTGAGCTGCAATTTGTCATAGCCTCTCAAACTTTCCATCTATTGAATATTTGAATGAAAAACATTTCACTGTACCAATTGAAGATATTCTAAGACTGAGACAAGCAGGATCAACTACTGGAACTGACCACTTTAGTGAATGTTTTTTTCCACTGAATGGAGTTCAACAAAGATTTTTGGAGGAGTGATCATCTTTTCAGGAATGATCCCATCATATATTATTCCTTTCTGTTTGGGGAAAAAGAGACATGCAAAAACTATGGATACATTTTTCCATTCATGAACAAAGGGGCATTTCAAGACTTAGAAGAATCAAGTGCAACAATGCTGAGACTATAGAGCTTGAGTATATGCACATTAGCAAGCATGTTAGGTGAAGCTGCAACTTCAGGTGTAAAGTACTGTGGGGCTGAGAAATCCTTTGCAGCCTTCTCTAACACTGCCTCTGTGTCCTCTTTATTCCTTCCTTTGTTCACCTCCAGTGGGTTGGGCATATTGGGATCTGATTCAGAGACTTTGCAAAATGCTCAGCCCCTTCTCAAGCTCCAAAGACAGAGATGGTTGTATTAAAGCCAATAGTTGATTGAGGAATTGTGACATAGATGCAGAAAACTATGCTTTTGTCAGGTAGGGCGCTTGTTGCAAGCTTGAAATGGAACCAGAGTCAGAAGCAGAGACTGGTGTTGATATTTGGTCCTACTCCAATGCAAGGGAAGCATTGTCACTCTGAGGTTGAGTGTTGTGCTGAACTTCGGCAGAGTGAAAGTTTCTCTGAAATTTTGCTGCGACTCCCTTTCAGCTGGCTTCTGCCATAGCGATGGGTGAGGGTATTCTCCTGTGGGCTACCCATGGAGTAGGGTTTGAAATATAGGGTAAGCATGACTGGAAATGTGTAGACTGTCTTGTGGTGAAAGGGCAAAAGAAAGTGCCTTTTAAGGGCTCTAGGCAAAAAAAATGTCGATAAAGTGTGCAACCAGTGGTGTGATGCAACACCTGGTCATCCACCTGAGAGTGGTTGAATTTTAGGACCAAGTTTGAAATGTTTGGGTTGTAGTCCCTTTAGAGTGTAAGCATAGCCCCTGCTTTTCCCTTAAAGGTCAGAGATACAAGGTTACCTTGTCTTACCTGTCCATGACGTTAGACTGTTTTGAAAGTCCAGGTTTCGATTGTGACGGTGGGCATATCCACAAAGGGACTGCTGCTGACTACACACATTTCACTCAGTGCCAAGGTGAGGACCCATGCAGGATCCAGTGCCAGGCAATCCACGCAGTGTGTAGTCCAGATACGAATCCCAGAGTTTTACAGAGGTTGTGCCAATTCAGATGTACAGTTGTGTTCAAAATAATAGCAGTCAGACATCACTAACCTGATCAATCACTGTTTTTGGTAGAAATTATATTTTTACATGGCAAATAATTTACTAGCAGGTGTAGTAG